>NC_056744.1:474302678-474328171 GCF_019279795.1 Protopterus annectens
TAACTCAGGTTGAGTTCATTATTGGCAGCAGCTCTGCAGCTTTCTAATTCAAATGTTACACTCAGTAAGCAGAGTGGTTATGACAGCAGCTATTTTATTTAAGCATTAGTGTCTGGGTTTCAGTGAATGTGAGTTTCAAGGGCAGAGAACTTTAAATGCTAAGTCTATTTTCATTCTGAGACTGTATTACTTTGTTTAGCAGATGTCTATTAGTGTTTATATTATAAAATGTAAAATAAGTTTTAAATGAAATCCAAATAATCATTGTAGAAGTAAAGCAGTATGCACATTCCAGTGTTTATGGTAAATGAAGTGAAATAGCCAAGTAATGGGACATTAGAATGGCTGCAGGGGGACTCTGGGACCATATTTTGGTTGTCTGTTCTTCAATTTGAATTTGAAAGTTGGTTTCCCACAATTCTATTGGAATGGGTGGGGTTACATAATTAGGTATGCAGATTTTATGTTAATTAGATGTGTACCTGGGCAAGGCCATGGTGGTGCAGTGGTTAGCATTGCGGCTCACAGCAAGAGGTTCCCCAGTTCGATCCACGGCTGGGGTGCCTTCTGTCGGAGTCTGCATGTCCTCCCTGTGGTCGTGTAGATTTCTTCCGGGTGCTCCGGTTTCCTCCCACATCCCAAATACATGCTGTAGGTGGATTGGACAGACTAAAATGGCCTTAGGTGTGAGTGTGTGCATGTGTGTGCCTTCTGTGGAAGGTTGGGTGCCGGGCTGGCAACTCGACACTGTAAAACTCCACTGCCAATCATGAGCGGACAGTGATCCGCTACAAAAGACCCTAACCGAGAAAAGCCAAAAAAGAAGAAGAAGAAGTGTACAGATTTGTACCTATTTTTCGTGGGTATTTGTCCAGATTTTTGATGTTTTCAGGTTGAGAGGTATGTTCGTAATTGTAAGTAAATGTTTTTGCTTTGCACTCATCCTGTTCTTTATGGATATGTTAATTTTGAAAAAGTTATAAAGATATTTTTGGCTTTTTATTTATTTATTTATTTTTATAGAAAATGAACAAGTAAAGGTAAATCCATGTCTGCTTCAAATTAGAAAGACAAGTCTGGCGTTCAGAAAAGGAAACTTAAATACAAAAAAGAAGCAAAATCATCACGCAGTCATCAATCGATAACAAAATTCTTCAAATATGGTGCTGAAAAGAATTTAGCGCATAGTACTAATCATGAAGATAGCAATTATGAGAATTAAGAAATTCAAAAATCAGCTGAAGAGGAAGCGACTGCCACTGTTGCAACTGTCGTAGAACAAGGAAATGAGAAACCTCAAGAAGAACTAACTGTGAAAGAACATGATACAGTCGATACTTCAGTTACACATCATTTCAAAAATCCTGATGTAAAATACGATGATCCTGGTACGTGGCCTTGAATAAATACAAATAACTTGCAACAAGAAATAGTACAACTCAGTGTCACCACCTTTCAAGAATTCCAAAAGATATATAAGAAATTGCCAAAGGATGTTAATGGTAGAGAATTTCAAGAGTTTCTTTTATATAAAAAATGAAAGGTAATAGAACAAGTGAACATTTTCCACGAGAATTGCTAACATGGAGTACATCAAAAGAAATTATTTACTGCCTACCATGTCGACTTTTCTGCAATCCACTTAACAAAAATTTAAGCTGTTTAGCTCAAGAAGGATTTTCACCTAAAAATAAACCTTGGAAAAAGTTATATGACATTTTGCCATCTCATGAAAATAGTGCTGATCATAGGAAACAATATGTAGCTTGGAAATGTCTTTTGGATTCATTAAAAGACATGGAATGATAAAGTCCTCCAACTCCAACAGTCTGAGACAACCAAGTGGAAAGCTATTCTGCAATGAATTTTAGACATAACACTTTTTTGGCATATAGAGGTTTAGCGTTTCAAGGAGAGAACACAATTGGAAATGTCCACAATGGAAATTTTTTAGGGCTTTTGGAACTAATTGTAAAATATCAAGTAAAAAACAGCACCTTCCTTACTAGAGGCTTCAGTCCACCAGTAAAACTGCAATTAAATGAATGTCACTGTGACAGTTTTGTACGCAGAACAAGTTTGCACCCTCCACACATATTTAAGAGTGTAGCACATAGGCAGTTACTTAGAGCATCAAGGCTTAATGCAAGAACAGAGGACTTTGAACAACAAGTTGAAAAGATGAGTCAACATTTTGTAGAGAGAGGTTACCATAAGGATGAAATCAATAAAACTAAAAATATGGTGGTTGAAATGAGGGAAAACACAACTAGATCATATTTTTCTAAAAGAAATAATATGTTAGTACATACAACATGTAAAAAGAAGACAGATAATGAAATAAGAGTTCCCCTATTTTATTCCATGGATGTGAGGCTGTACCAAAATATAATTAAGAAGCACTAGGACATTTTGATGACAGATAAAGAGATTAGTTCCTTATTGGAACCTAGACCAAGTTTTGCACATAAGAATATGCACTCTTTAAAGAGAAGACTTTGTTATTTTAAAAATGAAAATATAAAGAAAAGGGATTGACAGACTTGTCCATGTGGGAGATGTTCCATGTGTAAATATATAAGTAATAGAAATAAGTTTTTACATCCTGACACAGGCAGGGAATATGTATTTAACATTTCAGCTACATGTGCCTCAGAACACACTGGACCAGATTCACGAAGGCTTGCACGGAGTCTAAGAGTAGTGTAAGACTCCATGCAGCCTTCGCGATCCAGGAACAGCCCAAAATCCGTGTAAGAGTCAAGCTAAAACGGCTCTTACACAGAGTGGGCGTGGATAAGCTAATCAACCCACTTGCAGCTGAATAGCATGCAAATGAGGCTGATTAGCGATCCAGGAAGCCCAAAACAGCTCATGTAAGAGCCGTTTTAGCTGCAGAAATGTACTCAGTTGACAACTGAGTACGTTTCTGCAAACGGCTAATGGAGCCATGTCAGCTCCAAATAAAGGGTGCATATGTGATAGGCAGCATGCCAATGGCCAAATATGTGGCCATTGGCAAGGTGACCCATGCAAATATATTAAAAATATAATTTTTTTTCGATTGCCGATGTTTAAACCAGCGCAGCCCAGCATAAGCGGGCTGCGCTGCATAAACATACAAACGAAGGTTTTAAACCTACAAATGTAGGTTTTATGCAATACATGGAATGTCAATGGAGGGACCAGCAGAGCAAAACCAACATGGCCACCGTGTAGTGGTTGCTAAGGGGGGAAGCTGAGTCTAAGAGATGTAACTAAGCATTAGTAGGCAATCTGATGCAAATGAGTGTAAGGATACTGAATTCCACTGTCACATAGCAAATGAGCACATTCTGAGTAGTGTAAGAGTTACATATGGGGGAGGAACAGAGTAGGAGATAGGTGACATCACAGGGGGGAATGGTAGAAAGAGATGCAGTTCATTGGAGGTTAGAGTTACATGACAGATGTCAGACAGATATCAAGGAAAGAGGTGTGCCACTAAGTAAACATGAGAAAGTCAAGAAATGGAAGGTGTACACTGTTGCCTACACCAAAGTTTCTTGCTGGGCGTGTATCTTGCTTGCGTGCGCCACAGCGTGAGTAAGGCAGTGTGTGGCGTGTAAGGCAGTGTGCAGCGTGTAAGGCAGACTCAGCATGTGGGAGCGTGTTGGGAGATGTTTAACACCGTGTGCTGTGGCGTGCGTGTTTAAAACCAAATAAGCAGATTCTGAACTGTGTAAGTATGTGTGCTGCGTGTAAGCCACTGTGGCGTGTTTCTGCTGGTTTGCACACGGCTCCACCCTGAGGAAACAGAAAGGAAAAAGGAAGCAACAGATGTAGTAGGAAGTTAGCAGGGAATACTGCTGGAGCTAGCAGGTGAAAACAATTAGATGCAGGCAATTACACAGGCAGAATACTAGGCCAGCCCAGCACTTAAAACTCTGCAAACAGCAGTGCAGAATGTTTCTCTCAAGAGACACTGCAAGACAGGAGTTAAGTTATCAGAAGTGAAAACTGAAAAAGCTGAACTCAGAGCAGAAATGTTAGGGGCTGCCATAGCTGTCATAATGAGACATAGGCGACTTGCTGAGGGTGGTGACAATGCAGATGGTGCCAGACAACCCACAGTGAGGAGGCGGAGGAGAGTGTACAGGCCCAGGGTCACCTACCCCGGGTTACAGGAGGTGGAGATAGTAGAGCTATAGAGTGGACAGAGACCTCCTGCAGCAAATAGTGGAGCTGTGCAGGCCACGCCTCACACACAGAACCAACAGAGGGGAACCCATCCCAGTGGAAACCAAGGTATGTGTTGGCCTAAGAATACTAGCAACAGGTACCTTCCAGAGACCAACTGGCGATATGATGGGGATATCACAGGCATCAGCTTCCAGGGTACTGCACCAGTTCCTGGATGCCATGTCAGCACATGTCGGTGATCATGTATACTTCCCCAATGCCTGTGAGGTATTGGCCAGCAACAGCGTCTCTTCCAGCAAATAGCGGAATACCCCGAGGTAGTGGGTGCAATAGACTGCCGCATACGCATCAAAGCACCAGCCGGTGGCGGGTAGGGCATACATCAACTGCAAGGGCTTCCCCTCCATCAACTGCCAGGTCATGTGTGATGCCCAGGGCATAATAATGAATGTGTGTGCTGGCTGTCCTGGGAGCTACCACGATTCCCACATCTGGCATTTGGCGCAGCTGTACCAGACATTTGCCAATGGGGACATCCCGCGGACACCTAGTGGGGATGCAGGGTATGCACTGGAGCTGTGGCTGATGACACCCATCAGAAGCGCACACACACCTGAACAGGAGCGCCATAATGAGGCACCGCACAAACCGTAATGTAATAGGCGTGTGTTTGGGCTGCTCAAGTCACGGTTCGGTGTCTGGACACATCTGGTGGAGCCTTGCAGTACACACCAACTACATGTACCCAAATTGTCATGGTATGTGCTATGCTACATAATATGATCTTGCAAAACAGCTGCAGCAGGACCAGCATAGGGCTGGGCCAAACAGCCCACCATTGCCAAGGCCACCACAGGCACAGCGTGACTCGGAGGAGGAACAACCTGAGCCTGCCCCAGTAGGCAGAAGGAGGCGTGCCCAGTATGCCCTGGCCTTGGCAAAGAGGCAACATAGCACATACATTGGCTCAGTAGGAACCTTGGGAATGATACCCTCTCTGACTCACTCATATAGTAACAGGGATGCCTAACGTGACACAACCTGCTCTCAAACATGTACAGGAAGTGTAATATCGCATCCGACAGAGGCAACCCTGCAGCACCACCTGAGGCATGAATGCTATGTGTTAAGTAATGTAACACCAAGTACCATATGCACACCTGAGGACCCTGACTAACATCCTACCCTCAACAAGCAGCATGCCACAACATGACAACGAGATGATCAAGTGCAACAATTGACTGAAGTATCGCAGTTACTCAAAGGGGACCCAATGTGTGCCAGTCTGGGATGACATGCTGAGCATGACATGATGCACCACCTGCTAGGACTGGCATGCACCTATCAGTGCAGGCCGTATGGATACTGGCAAAGGCTGTTGTCACGCACAGTGTGCCCTGAATAGGTAAGGCTCAAAACACAAACCTATCTCCATAGGTACCAGAAGGGATAAGAATAAGATAAGGGATAAGTTGAAACAGCAAGATGCATGCAGTCTAAGCTCACCCAGTATGGAGAATGTTGATAACTGTGCTGTAACAGAAAACTGAGGCAAGGCTCACAACAGCACCCTAACACTACCAGGTTACACCTCATACTGTGCTGTACAGCCTCAAAACTTGGAACAAGCTACAAAAGGAGGGTGACTAGCAAGAATTGTCAAGGATAACCACACCCCATGTTGGTACCACCACAAAAAGCAGCATGGACTAGCCATGCTCAAGTAACAGTGGCTAAAACTGCCCCCCAGTTTATAGCCTGCTACAGACTACTGGCCCAACACCAGGAACTGCATCCGGCCTATGCTGGAATACATGAATATATCAAGTCCTCCAAACCACATTATATTGGGTGACTGCAAATACCCAGACATATAGACTGGGAGCATTATACCAGCTGCAACAGTGTAGGACAAAAGTTCATCGAATCCACAAACCAAAAGGCCCAGGAACAACGTACCACCCCACAAGAGGGTAAGCATACTGGATGTGATAATCAGCAACATGGAGTGCGGGATGTCAAGATGAGAAGTGTATTGCTCACTGGTAAAACCAGACCATATAGTAATCACACTGGATATACAAATCCTGACCACAGTCCCTGGCCGGAAAACCACAGTGGAAAACATGTGCTAAGCAATATTTGCACACCTCAAACTGATGTGGAATCCATTAAAGGTCCGTGCAGGTGCAAAATATGGGCCACACCTCAGAACCTGTAATACAGCCATTCCATGAACACTGCCAGGAATGCTTGGATTATGCAGTCCTAAATTAAAACAAGACACAGTGCCTAAATCTGGCATGGTGGACACCAGCCATAACCAAAACATGCAAGAGAATGAGGAAGCTACTACATGATAGAGCAAACATGAACAATGAAGTAATTACTGATCAGTAGTATGGCAATAAAATCTGTCCACACATGCAATCCACTAAGGCCAGCCACAACAAGTGGAATCTGTGAATCCTGAGGCAATGTTACACCTGCCCCAAGTACACAGACAACCCCAACTCCACCCAAGAAATACAAATATATGTGAGAGATGCAACCATCCATCCAAACTGGAGGCTGAGCTCCCTCAACTCAGTACTCCCAAAACAAGTCAGTAGGAGAAGGTAACCACACACACCACAAACACATACCCACATAGACCTATCACAACTGCAAACCAAACACATAAACACAGAAATACATTCCGGAGGCAGAAATCACAAACACAGCACACCAACAGAGGCCTCTAAAGCAGACACCCAATGAAACAGCCTCCAAACATAGCACATGCAACACATAGCACACAAAGCTGGTGTGCCAAACAGTCTGAGCCAGAAGGAGAAACAACATGCCTGATACAGTTGTAATAGGTGACTCCATAGTCAGACACAGCACACCAGACTGAACAAGGGAAAGGGTACAGTAAGCTGCCTGTAGGCTGCCACAATATGCCACATAACAGAAATATGTAGGTCACTCCAAAGCAAGTAGAAATATGATGCAGTCATAGTCCATGCTGGTGTGAATGACCTGAGATGTACTGCCCTAGACTACATGTAAAGAGACACAGATGAGCTATCCGATTATGTAGTCCAGGCGGTATGACACTCACCGTTCGCAGCATCCTACCCTTACCAAGAATAATGCCACAGTACAAACACGGAATGATCAGTCATAGCAAGTAGCACACTTACTGGTGTCATTCCAAGGGGATCAATGTCTGTCTGCTTGGGATGTCATAGCTTGACAAGCCACAGCTGTCCTTGGGATGGCCTGCACCTGTTACCCTGGGCGTCTGAATATTGGATAAGGCCTTTGCCACCTCCATAGAGCCTTTTGTAGGCAAGGCTGAAAAGACTGACCCACCACCCTAGAAAACATAAGTGGGAAGAAACATAAAGGAAATGCTGACCAATGCCAGATGTGTACATCCCAATATGCATGCTCGAGGCCATCCCAGAATAGAGAACATCGATGTCTGTGCAGTGACAGAAACCTGCTGCAAGGCTCCTGACAGCACACCAGCACTACCAGGTTATACCACGTACCATGTGTCATGGCCCCAAAACCTGGAACAAACCATAAAGGAGGGTGAGTATCCATAGGCAGCACAGACACCCATACGTCCAGGTAACTGACAATGCACAAGGCAGTGGAGTTCACCCATGTGCAACTAACTGTAGGCAAGACTGCTGTGCAGTCTGTAGCATGCTACAGACCGCACTCTCACACACAATAACCCCCCCAACCATCCTGAAGACACTGGACAGTATGAATGTCCCACCAATTACCAAACAAGGTACCACGAATTACCACATAGGTGGTAAACCATTATGTATGGAAGGAGTAACCAGGGACCTAGGGACACAAGTGGACAGTAACCTGTTATGTGACACCCACATTGCCAATGTGGCTAGGAAGACTGTCTACATTTGACACCGTATCAGGAAAGGAGTCACATCTACGGCAACAGAGGTCACTGTGCCCCTATACTTTTCTCTAATCACACCCATAATCTAGTACAATGCCTCATATGGGATCTACCTTACCTGACACCTGCAGCAGTTAGAAAGACCTCAAAGGTACCTCACCAAGAGGATAAAGTGTCTCAAATATATGTCATATGCTGCCTGGCTGTAGACACCCCAGCTGAATCCAGTCACATACTGCCCACACAGAGGCATTGCATGCCTGTTGTAGGAGGCCATGCCCAACACAGGAGTAATGGACATGCTCCACCCCAGAAAACACATATCCATTGGAGCTGCGAGAGTGAGAGATGTCAACCTCAACAAATAATGAAATAGGATGTGCGGTGGGACAGATACATAATCCAGAGGCTCCCCACACCCTGGACCAGAATCCCACTCCATGTTAGGCAGAGCCCCTCACTGACACTGTTCAACAGGAATCTTGCCAAGTGGATGGATGATTGTAGAGTTACAGTGGGGGTCTTCACTGTGTCATGTCCAGACAGAGGCACAGCAAAGCAAATCATAAATGGCCATAATATCCACATAGCAAGGGGTCTCAAAAGCCACACACACTCTGGCTAGGCTAACAAATGCCCAGGGTGGATAGCCTAGTATGAACCTATGAACCTATGTAGATACAAATTGTACAGGACACTAAGGATAATCCCAAGGCTTACACAACTGATGGTAGGAGCCATGTTGGGAATTCACACATATGCCCTGAATCACAGAAATACCAGAAACACACACACATATTGCCAACATACATCCTGACAGGTGCAGTGCAAACCCCCACCCCAGAATGCAGAATATCTATCCCAGCAGACTGCTGGCCCTGACATTGCAGATGCTGAGGTAACAGACAACATCTCCAAAGCAAAACACACAGCAGCAATGGTATGAGATGGTGTCCTGGGCTTAGTGCAACATGGACTCTAAGATGAATGGAATGCCAAACCACACTACTGCTCAATGTCAGCCTTACCACAGAATATGTACCCAAAGAGCAGTGTACAACAACAGTGGTCCTTCTCAACAAAGGTGTTGCCTGAATGGATACTGAACAGTACTACCCCAGAATCCTGAGAAGCTCAGTTTGCACAGCTATGGAAAGGATCAGCATGTACCACAGACATAAGGATGTTGGGGACCCAACCCAGTGTGGCCTTCTCAAGTGCAGATCCTGCCCCTAACCATGTTTGACTCAATTGAAACAGTCATTAAGGTCATTGATGAGGGCAATGTGCTCCACACAGTGTATCTGGACCTTGCAAAGGCTTCTATACAATACCCTACATGTTCAGTATAGATAGGCTCACCAGCTTAAATATAAACCCACATGTCAGTAGAGGGGGTGCAAACCAGACCAAGGACAGAACAGACATGGTCAGACATGCTTCAGCCATGTCAGACTACAAACCAGATATAACTGGCATCCCACAAGGCTTTGTCCTGGTATCTCCCTCGTCTGGTATATATGTCCCATAGGTACAGGCAAACATGGAAGGACTGTGTCCTAACATTTTTGCAGAGGACTACAAACTGCTCACCACATATGATCCACCAGCTGACACATGCATCCCACAAAGGGCCACATAGAAACAGACAACTGGTGCCATAGCCATGTCAGCAAGCTAAGTGCAGAAGCGTGTATAGTCAACCCCGTGGATATACAGTAAGTGCCCACCAATTACCACATAGGTGTTAACCCATTATGTAGTTAACATGTAATGAGAGACCTGGGGACACAGGGTGATAGATATCCTGCATTGGACAAACATGTGCTGTAGTGTTTACAGAAACATACCATATACCCACCTAATCATGAAGGCTGTCAGATCTACATAAGGGGAGGTCATTGTGGCTCTGCAGTCATCCTGCATCAGTGGTACAATCGACTACAATAGCCCCTGTGGGATGTACCTCAGCAGACACCTCCATCAACTGTAAAGTCCCCAACAGTACCTCATCAGGAGTATCAAACAGCCTGCACAGATGCCATGTGTTGCCTGTGTTGCTGGCATCAATAAACATGCTGCACCTTGTACAATCTGAATGGCAGTGAGCTATGCACATGAGAGACCTGAACCCCAGCACTGACTTACATAGGACAAGCTGTACTGTGTGATCCATAACACAGAAGCCACTCCCACCCATGAATGAACCCTCAGCACAGGCTACCCATAGAGTCACTTATCAATCTTCCTCAATAGGAATCCTGATGGGTGGACGGAGATGGTAGGTTTATCCTGGGTATCACTGTCATGTCACAGGTAGACAGAGGCACAGTATACTAACCATGACATATGTCATGGCAAACTCCTCTTACAATGTGTGTTGAAGGACAAACACACTCTCCAACTTGCATTAGACATGGACTAGGGCACATCGCTAGTGTTTGCAATTGTACACCTATGTTGTGGAATACACTAACAATGTTGGACAAGCCTGGTGTAAGTAGTTCATATCTGAACAGAATGCAACATGGTCAGATGTACACAACTGGCCCCAACCAGGCTGTTGTGCCCACTATCGAAATGTAAAGCAGTGATAGCAGTAAAGCCCAGGATACTGTCCACCACAGTCAAAGTACTACCAGTACACTATACAGTACTACAGTGTTAGGTCAGTGTGAAAGGATGTTGACAACTGTATGCAAAGTATCTCATGCAAACACTGCAGGCACAGTATAATCCTGTTGTGTTCACACACAAAGCAGTTGTACAGTAACTACACAACATGACACACAACCCACAACCATAAACGGGTGATAGTTGTTGAAGTTCACACACATCCACAAATGTGGTGGGCTGCAGAGTCCAACATATGGAATGCTCACACTGGGCATGCTCACACACTTTGACAACATGCCATGGGAAGGCTGAACTGGGCATGCTCACACACTTAGGCCAAATCTCGGTTTAGCAGTTGGACACACATATCTGGTATTGTTATGTGTTATGCCAGGAACCAACCACATTACAGCAGTCTGCCCAGTGCACACAGTTAAATGACTACAGAGACATACGTGATATAGTGGATCCCTCCCATATGCAAACATCTTCCACAGATGCAGAAGTTGGTCATACAAACAGGGAATGCTATGGAAATAAAGATATGCAAACAGTCTATCAGCAACAACTAATGTGCATTTGACAATTAAACATAATGGTGTAGAGGTCAACACTAGGCTGTTTGCCCTAGGGAATGACAGCTTAGCCATAGTGTGCTTGGTGTCTGCCTCCTCACAGGATGCACATTCCCCTTTCTAAACACAGATGATGTCAGCACCCTATAAGTACAGCAGGAGAAAAGAAACTTCCCAGTAATCCGAATAGCGCGCTCTGCTAATGCGTCCGTCTCAAGTGTCATAACATAGTTAGGTAGGGGTTTCAAATGCTCAGTGTGTGAGTGGGGTTGGTGTGTGTGTAAGTCTGTGTGAGGGAAATGTCCCTTTTGGCAAATAGGAAAAGACACTACAGGATGCACATTCCCTTTCTAAACACCGATGATGTCAGCACCCTATAAGTACAGCAGGAGAAAAGCAACCTCCCAGTAATGCGAATAGCGCGCTCTGCTAATGCGTCCGTCTCAAGTGTCATAACATAGTTAGGTAGGGGTTTGAATCCTGCGAATGGCAAGTGTGTGTGTTTGTCTGAGGGGGGTTAGTGTGTGTGAGGGAAATGTCTCTTTGGCAAATAGGATAAGACACTACAGGATGCACATTCCCTTTCTAAACACCGATGATGTCAGCACCCTATAAGTACAGCAGGAGAAAATAGATCTCCCAGTAATGCGAATAGCGCGCTCCGCTAATGCGCTCGTCTCAAGTGTCATAGCATAGTTAGGTAGGGGTTTGAATCCTGCGAATGGCAAGTGTGTGTGTTTGTCTGAGGCGGGTTTGTGTGTGTGAGGGAAATGTCCCTTTTGGCAAATAGGAAAAGACACTACAGGATGCACATTCCCTTTCTAAACACCGATGATGTCAGCACCCTATAAGTACAGCAGGAGAAAAGAAACCTTTCAGTAATGCGAATAGCACGCTCTGCTAATGCATCCGTCTCAAGTGTCATAACATTGTTAGGTAGGGGTTTGAATCCTGCGAATGGCAAGTGTGTGTGTTTGTCTGAGGGGGGTTTGTGTGTGTGAGGGAAATGTCCCTTTTGGCAACTAGGTGAACAGACTACAGGATGCCCATTCCCTTTTCTAAACACTGATGATGTCAGCACTCTATAAGTATAGCAGGGGAAGAGAAACCCCCCAGTAATGCAAACAGTGTGCTCCGCTAATGCGTCCGTCTCAAGTGTCATAACAGTCAAATAGGGGTTTGAATCCTGCAAGTGTGTGTGTTTGGCTGAGGGGGGTTAGTGTGTGTGAGGACAATGTCCCTTTTGGCAACTAGGTGAACAGACTACAGGATGCACATTCCCCTTCTAAACACTGTTCAGCAGACGGCCATGGCTCTGCACAAGTTGTCTGTTGCTATGATGCCCCTTTGGAAGATGCTTGTGTCAGCTGGAGAGTCGATTATGGTGGCCAGTTTGCAGTCATCTGCATATTTGGACAGCCACAGTCCATCCGTGTTGGCCTGTACCTCCAATAAATATATACCAAACAAGAGGGTCCCAGGACTGAGCCTTGTGGGACACAACCCGTAACTGTTATGGGGTCTGGCATGGCTCCAGCAATGCTAACCATGTGGGTTCTGTTCTTGAGCCACTGTGCAATCCATCTAGTGACATAGGGGCTTATATTTAAGCTGGTGAGCTTCCCTAGAATGCCCAAGTGGGGTATTGTTGCGAAGGGGTTTGCAAGGTCCAGGTAGGCTGTGTGAACCACCTTCCCCTCGGCAATGGCCTTGGTGACTGTATCAAAGAAATCAACCGGGTTACACCCGGTAGTGCTGGTGTGCTCTCAGTAGCCCTGAACCAGGCATCTGTTACTGCACAGATATCGATGTTTTCCATGCCAAGGAGTGGTTTGGGTGCATGCATCTGGAGGTTTAGACATCTGGCATTGGGTAGCATTGCTCTTAGTGTCTTATCCCTTGTGATACCTATGAAGGTGGGTTTGTCATTTGAGCCCTGCCTAACATAGGCACTATGGGGTAGCAAGAGCCTTTGCCAATATCTGAAAGGCCAGGGGTGACAGGTGCAGGCTGTCCCTAGCAAAGCAGGTTGTTCAACAGAAGATGAATGTGTGAAGGTGTAGTGCCTGTGATTAGTTAGCAGTAGCATATATGACTGCTCACGTGGACACATGCCAGGCAGGTCATATGCACTGTGTCACAGGCAATGTACATGTGAACAGGACAAACAGTGACAACCTGTCAAGTGGGACATGGACATACATATAGTAGGCTATGCAGATGGCACTAGGAGTCCACAGAAGCTCTATAACTATGCATTGCAGGTGTGATCAGTATTCCAGGGTAATTGCAAGCAAACATGCATGCAAACAAAGATACAGTAAACAGGGCTCCATGTAGTCCATTGTACAACAAACAAGCTGTACCAGTTCCAGTAGGTAACACTGCAAATATGCAGGCACTATGCACATGTACATGGAAATACACGGGTCAGATGGCTAGGGTCCAGTCTCAGTGCACACAAGTGTACAGAACATGCATGTACTGTCAGGATGTACAATAACTGGATAGAAACCCATGTGCTCATACCTGCAGTAATACACATGTCAAATAACAGACACTGAGCCTTCACTCAGTGGTTCCATACTTAGTAGGATGTATGTTCCCTGGCCTGCCACCACAGTATCCCTGACATATATGGGGACTCTCCCTCCTGTGACAGTTAGTTATGTGTGTTGGGGCTGTCTAGCATGGTATGAGATGTGAGCATGCAGTGCTAGGGTGCTCCTGTGTGTCCTGTACCAGTCGTGTAGTACTGCACACATATCAACATCCTCAAACATCTGCATTGCAGAGTCTAGTGTGGGCAACATGCCACTTGCAATTTACATGTCCATCATTGTGTATTACTACATTCATTACCCTATTCCCTGTGCCACCTATGTATGTAGCCTTCTGTTGACATCATTACCACCAGTATGCCAACATGTGCAGATGATACACTATGGTACTTACCATGGGTGTAGACAACAGGACATGACAATCACACACTTACTGCATCAGGCATGCTGTGATATACCCACAATTAATTCAGCACACAGTACTGTTAACAACATGATACTATTACTACACATCTATGTGGTCACCCTGTGCATCAGCAACATGTTAACCTGTACCTGCACAGTTGTTACAGATTGCAGGAGGTGGCACAGTTTCATCATATGCACAGGGTGTGAACTTGGTATGCCTGAGTCAGCCACCCATACCACCAATTGACATGTATGTGTATGTGTGTTGGTGAGGGACAGCAGTGGAAGGTGGGGTAATGTTGATGCAGTGTGTGCGTGTATGCTGTAGCCCTAGGTGTTGTCAATTTGCATGTGTGTATGGATGCACACAGTTCCACCTCATGGCTGCCATATACTGGTGTTTGTGGACAGCCACAGACTGTACCTGCCAGGTCATAAAGATCAGTGTCTCTGGCCACGGACACGGTATCTGTGCCTTGCAGGGGTGCTACGGACCGTATCCGGTACCAACCCAGACTGGGGACTGTCATCAGAAGCAGGTGTTCGTTGACTGGACACAGATCCCTGTCGGGCCTGGCCAGAGCCACGTGCACATGGTCTCCTGGGGCGGTCTGATGACAGCACAGACCCAGCATTGCTGGGGCTGCTGCTGGCACTACGGGGGCGGCCGCGGCCCTGTTGTTGTCCGCGCTGACTGCCAGCTGCTGCTGTTGCTGGCATATGGCCACGTTGACGCCTCAACCACCCACCATCACCCTGGCTCATGGACATGTAGTTGTGGAACCGGTCTAATATGTCCCCACAACGTCTGTCTATGACATCGGTGAAATCACGGATGGCAGCCGCAATGTCATGCATACTGTCAGTCATGGCTGTGCGACATGCTGCCAGCTCCCTCAGACCCTGTCTGGTGTACCGTTATATGTGACTGTGCCTGCATGACAGTCTGAAACATAGCTGAGGTTGTAAGACCTCTGTGGGCACGTCTGACAGGGGCAGTGCCCATGGATGCTCCCACGAGAACACCTGGACATCTGTCTGTGTGGTACCATCTCTGGGCCATGCCCATGGATGCTGTGTGGGGAGGCATGTGCCACAGATACCACATTACCCTGGTCAATGCCCACTGTATGCTGTCCATCACCTAGGGACAGTGGTGACAAGGGGTGTATTGGCAGGATAACTGTGCGCATTGATGGGGTCGACAGCTGTGTACTGTCAATCGGCTGACCAATGGCGGACCCTGGCATACCTTCCTGTGCCATTACACCAATGTCATCATTATCAGTACCCACGGCACCTGACTCAGGTTCCTCGCTATATGACACCAGAGCAGCAACAGAACCTGTGGGAAGGAAACAGGAAACACAGTTTACAATGTCTACACATTACCAGCGATGCACACATGCACAGGTGCACACATGCACACATGCACACATGCACACGTGCACACCTGCACACCTGCACACATGCACACATGCACACATGCACAAATGCACACGTGCACACATGCACAGGTGCACACCTGCACAGGTGCACACGTGCACACCTGCACAGGTGCACACGTGCACACCTGCACAGGTGCACACATGCACACATGCACACGTGCACACATGCACAGGTGCACACATGCACACATGCACACGTGCACATGCACACGCGTGCACACATGCACACGTGCACACGTGCGCACGTGCACAGGTGCACACCTGCACATCATGCACAGGTGCACACGTGCACACATGCACACGTGCACACGTGCACACATGCACAGGTGCACACCTGCACAGGTGCACACGTGCACACCTGCACAGGTGCACACATGCACACATGCACACATGCACACATGCACACATGCACACGTGCACACGTGCACACATGCACAGGTGCACACATGTACACGTGCACACATGCACACATGCACAGGTGCACACCTGCACAGGTGCACACATGCACGCATGTGTGCATGTGTGCACCTGTGCATGTGTGCACAGGTGCACACCTGCACAGGTGCACACATGCATGCATGCACACATGCACACATGCACACATGCACACATGTGCACGTGCACACGTGCACACATGCACACGTGCACACATGCACAGGTGCACACATGCACACATGCACACATGCACACATGCACACGTGCACATGTGCACACATGCACAGGTGCACACCTGCACAGGTGCACACGTGCACACCTGCACAGGTGCACACATGCACACATGCACACGTGCACACGTGCACACATGCACAGGTGCACACCTGCACAGGTGCACACCTGCACAGGTGCACACATGCACACATGCACACAGTTTCACACAATTGTACAGTACTCAGTATGCGTGATATCAACACACAGACACAGACACACCTACATGCATACAAAGAGCACTACTAAGTGAGCCAAATAGTACTATTACTATCAACACTATTGCAGGAATTGTTAATACACACTCACCAGCATGGATAGGCTGCATTGCAGTTATACCAGAGGGTCCTGCAGACATGAAGAAAATAATGTCAGTGGGCACAACTGTGCCATTGTTACTGAGTATGATACAGGGCAGGAGTACAACAGTCGCCTTTCACAGGTCAGCAGCTAATATTGAGGATATCACACTTGCACAGTAAATACTATGGTGACAGCTACAAACCAAGGACACACCTCACACATGCATTAACTACCAGTGTACACAACAGTCAACTATACATATGACATATTACCTGCACGTTCACTGTCTTGCTGCTGTGTGGCTCCAGCCTCCATCATGATGCATGTCTGCTGCTGTTGTTGTTGCTGGTGGACTGGAGCCACTACACTCAGGAGTAGTCCCTCCAGTCTGGTGAGTGGGGATGTGTAGCCACCCCACCACCTGTGGCGACCTGTTGCCTGTGGATATCTGGCGCTGACGGACATGTCTGATTAAATCACTGCAGTGATGTCGTACCTGCTCATATGTCCTATTATGCATGCCTATATCATTTACCCGATGGACGAGGTCTTGCCACAGTGCAGCCCTCTCCTGCTGATTCTGGCTGGTGCGGGAAAAGAGTATTGCATAGTCCGCACCAGGCTCTGGTGTATCTCCTCATCCTCAGCTGTGGAGTAGGTGGGGTTCCGCGGGTGGGCCATGTACCTGAGAAAGAAAATAACCTGGTATCAGCAATATATGTCAGCAGACTTTGGCACACATACTACACATGCTACTCGACTGTTATGATACAACATATCTCACATATGTAGCATCTGTCTGTCTATTGGTGGATACACATGTAGATGGCCAGGTATCAGTGCTCGGCCAGCAACTGTGCAACAGTACCTGGCAGACTCCATACAACATACTACCAAACACCAGCAGTCAGAACACCGATTCAGGTCAGAAGCACCTCCTCACTCTGGGGTTTGTATCTAGGTACTGTATGGCCTACATCGGCAACTACTGTGGGCTGACCACACACTGATTGCCCTGGATATACATATCCCACCTCCACCACCAGCACAGATGACTATAGTGCATAACATTACAGATACAAACTTTACACTTTGTAACAGTGATATGGTATCCTTACAGCCCACTGGGCCAGTGGCAAATACAACCCACAATGCTGACCCCTACACAATTGCTTTCTACAGACATCTCCAAGAATGCATGGATCATGCAATCCCATATATGACCAAGACACTCTCCACAAAAGGACAGCATCCTGTCTGGTGGACCCCAGTCAAAGAGAGATTGTATTACAGAAGATGGAAGCTACTGCAAGACAGAGCATCATTCACTGAAGGGAGGGCATGTCTGAGCAGCACTGGTAAGGATCTATTTCCCATCATACTGACTACATGGGCAACGTTGAGAGGGAAATCAAGAGTGACACTACAGATGACCAGGAGGCCTTCTTCAGTTATGTTAGCAACCTGGTCAGGAGTCATCCTCTATGCCCATAGGTAGTACACAACACATATTTCACTGACACCACAGATATCGACAACATTGTGGTGGACAGGTTCAGTGCAGGTGTCACCCCGCCCTCTCCCCTGTAATAAGGCATAGTTATCCCAGCTGACTGTAACCTCCCCGTCATCACAGATGTCCAGGTTAGAGACACCCGCAGGACAGCAGAATACACAACATGGATGGGACCTGACGGTATCCCCAGTTGCATGCTACATAACCTCTGACAGGAGCTAAACACACATATAGAAGTGCTATGTAACACTAGCCTGACTACAGGATATGTACCTGTACACTGGCACACAGCAGCAGTGGTTCCACTCCATGAAGGAGGCACCTCACCATACCAATACAATACAACACAATACATTACATTACAATACAATACTATACAATATGCTATTGCCCCTGTGTCTACAGCAGCGTACTGTTCTGCTACCCTGACCATTGTGACACATGTGGTGTGATGGTACCTGCTGCTGTCACACAGTTACACAGGGTGACTCATATGGCATATTACCTATCTGACTAACATTCAGGAGGGGTATGTGTGACATGTACTCATGGGGAGTCTCGCTTCTTAACACTGTGTGGTTTATTGTAGGGTGTGTCTTATCTGTGAGTAGGAACTCTTACCTCCACATGTGCACACTATTGCAGTGGCACGGACGACACACAGCAGACATTTAGGTTGTGGATGGTGGGAGGTGTTAATATGGTTGTTGTACATCAGTCATGGGTGTGACCTCCATATGTAAATCTGGGAGTGGTAACCTCTATGTGGGTAGCATATGTGTACTCTGTGGTGTTGTCAGTCACTGTGCATTGGTAATGTGTTTGAGTGCGTTGTCACAGTGTTGTACATGTCACTGTGTCCTTCTCCATATCTGTTGCTGTCATGTGAGGTCCATACCATGGCATCCATTATGTGGTGTGGGGGGTACACCGACCTACATGTCCATACCTGACTCACCATGTCTGCGGACACATACCATGTGCAGGTATTCCAGGGATAGTGTGCCACTGTGACTATCATTGGGGCCACAATTGTACACATTTCTGACCCTGCTCACCCCTGACACTTGCAGTGGTGGGCGGCCAATCACATATCTGGTGGTTACTGGTGTTGGTGATCTGGAATGTGGTATGATACTCCGGATTTGACACTGGTGTTCACTCCATGCCTTTGTCACCAGGCACCTGTTGCAATACATCTGTACACATGTGCCTCACTCAGACTTTATATACATCTCTCTCTCTCTCTCTCTATATATATATATATATATATATATATATATATATATATATATATGTATATAGATATATCTATCTATATATATATATATATATATATATATATGTCCGTATACATATACACATATATATATATTGATGTACATATATTGCTATAGATGTGGGGGCACAGAGGGGTGTGAGTGACAGAGGGGTGGGACAGTCAGTGTTGCAGGTCATCATATACAATCATACCTGTAGGTAGTCAGATCAGTCTGTCTATGTATATGTATCTACATATATCTATATCTGCATGTGTGCATTACATAGATATGTTGGTACAATATTCTATCGACATCTGTCTATGTATTCCTACATCTCTCTCTCTATGTATGTATACATATATGCATATCATATATATATATATATATATATATATATATATATATATATATATATATATATATATATATATACATATATATATATACACATACATATGTTGATATACATACATATCCATATGTTGGACAGGTATATCAACATATTTGTCTACCATACTGTATACACACACTAACATACTGCTAAACATACATAGCTGTGTAACCTAATTTGTACATGGCACTACAACCTACAATCAAACAACATTGATATGTGCACATAGATGCTCTCACATACAAATGTATGTACAGCCTTCACTGATAGTTGCTGTATGTCTCCTGCCCTTTACACATCTTCATATACATATGGATACAGACCAATGACACATATGGAGGGTTCACAGTATGCACACCTTTATAGTATTACTTTACATTACCTGTGTTTGTCACAGCTGCTTCTGCTGCTGTCTGGTTCTCTGTCCTGCTGCTCCACTTCCCAGTTGTCAGCTTTCAGGTAGCTGTTGCTGAACAATTCATTTCTGTCTGCTTAATTGCAGTTTTCTCTGTCTCTCTCTCTCTCTGTCTCTGTCTGTCTCTCACGTCCTTCTCAGGGTGCAATGAAAGTATTGCATGCATGGACATGGAGTACAGCATACTTTTGTAGGTATCTGCATATGCCCATGTGATGGCCTCTGCACCAATTGTTAGCCAGCATTTGCTAATTGCATGCAGCCAGTTGTGTACTGATTGCAGTTCTCACTGTGATTTCAGAACAGTGCTATAAAAAGGTGTGTGAGATAGGCGTAGCCCTTTCAGATGTTAAGGGCAGGGACCATGCTGTTATGCTGTGGACAATGTTCTGTGAGTGTAAAGGTTGGTATCTCTCTCATATTTCCAGGTGTGTTGTAGATTAACATTCCTCCATTCATTTCTCCAGTTTCCTGTACAAAACTGTGTATGTACACTGACAACTACAACTACTACTATTGTTAATGTGTGTGTGTGTGTGTGTGTGCTTTCCTTTCACTTTTGCTTGCACTCTGTTGCTAAGGCTTCAATAGTTGCCCTTTACAGTCACTACTTGTATGCCTGCTAGGTGTCTTGACTGTAGTGTGCTGCTGTAGCTTTCCTATTTTCCATGTACATTCACACCTTGGAATGCTTGCTATATCTGCTAGGGTGTTACAGCATGCAGTGTGGTCTGGCCATGGTGTGGGCCTTGACATCTATTAGGGTATTTGAGTATGCTGCTGAGCAGGCCCCAGAGACTTTCAGGTTCATCAGTTATGTGCCTCATGGAATGGTACATATCAGTGGGTACACCCATTAAAATGTCTGGTATGCTGCAGTTGTGACTGTGGGTTAGCATGAGCATATGTATTACTACACTTTTTCTGCCATGCGAGTGGTGAATACTTTCCGGACTCCATAGTTACCATTGCATGTGTTACACCTTTCTGCCTACTGTTTGTACATTTCACATGGGGTCTGTGGGCATCCCTGTAAGACATTCACTGTTGCTATGTCTAGGTTCTTAACTATTCAAATATGGTGGTGTTGGACCCGTCATGTGTACAGATATTTGCAGGCTGTCCACATTTCTGCCTCATAATTTGGTCAATATCTCATGCACACCTTTATCTGGCAAGTCAGTCTGGGCTCAAGTCAGAATATGGTGACAAACATTCAAGTTCCAGACTGCATACCCTTCCAAACATCCCACAAGGTGTAGACCCTGTTACTTTCTGAACTGTCTTCGTTTGTTGTAACTTTATTTGTAATGTGTCCCTGGTTTTGGGCCTTTGCTCCACATATTTTATTACTTGGCCTGATGTGTTCCTGTAAGAGGTTGTGGGGTATGGGCAGTGCTTATCCTGCTGTGAGTATGTGTGTGTCTTGCAAGGTGCTATGGTGACATTATTACCTACTAGCTTCCAACTAGCATGGCTGTTTCTGTTCACACACTACTATTATGGAAATCCACCAGTTTTGTTTGTGATTCTAAATGTCATGCTTTGTGTACTACACATCTATATTCCCTTTACATTCATTCCTACTGTTACATGATATATTTACTTTAGCACAATGTTTTTATATAAGAGTCATGGCTTAGTGGTAAGTCATGCAGACTATAGTTGCCAAGGTCCTGGGTTCGGGACTCACAGTGAGATTTTATTTTTCTTTTGAACTGAGTACAGGACCTGTCAATCAAAGTGCCCAAGGCACTTTTAAGCAGTTGTAACCGGGTTAGCGCTGGTTTGCGTGGAGCTCACGCATGCGCACTGGCGGTTAGCTCCGCACACACAAGCACACACCTGATTACAACCACTTAAACATGCTTACTCTTGCACACACCCGCGCTATTTTCCTTGAAAGAAAAGAAAAATGGGGAGACAGGAAAGTGGTGAAAAAGGGGTCACAAAGAGGGTAAGACAGTAGGGAAACAAGCTTGGGATGTGCAGGAGGGATGTAGGTAAGGCCCATAGCTGCCCATTTCTTCAGCAGCAATAGCTGTGCATATGTATGTAATTTGGTGTGACATTTGAAACCTTACACCCCTGAGAGAGGTGTCAGGAAAACAATAATACTTGTTGTACAGCCAATTGGAATTGATAGGTTCCATGTCGAGTAGACATGTGTGCAGAATGGGCAGCTATGTATGGGGCGTAATTTTCTTGTGGGTACAGAGTGCCCTTTTTTTTTTTTTTTCAGGTGAGAGTGGTATGTCAGGTGAAGGTAGTCGGTACAGCTGGGGAGGTAGGTTGGGTAGGTTAACAGACAAGACAAACAAGACGCATACAGGGGCGTGTATGACACGTGTGGGGGTTACACAATTGACGGGATGGAGGTTTGGATATCCAGAGCCCATGAGCCCACAGATGGCAACAGTGGAACTGATATCCCCACCCATAGGCAGTTGCCACTGTTCCTTCACTGCCCAGGACGAGGCTGTGCTGTGGGCTGTGTAGGCGGGGCAACGGGCATGCCCGTTAGTTGCACCACCCGTGCCTCGAGCTGGCGTAGGGGCTCAAGGACAGAGTCCCGAATCTCCCTACGCACCACAGTCCGGACGCTACGGAGGGTGAGTGGTGGATCTCCTCCGGCCACACTTGCAGAGTGGGGGGCGAGCCCCATCCCCTGCAGCACTTCCACCCGCAGGTGGCACAGGGCCACCGGAGGAGGGTCCGGACTCGGCACTAGTGCCAGGTGCACTCGCCAGCTGAGGTGGGAGAGGTGGGTCCTCTGGAACCCACCTTCCCTGTCATTCTATGTTTTGCATTATGTCATGACAGTTTGGGTTAGTGACATATAATACCATTCACAATTAGTTGTAACAGCATGCATTAGTATTCCCATTAACCAAACACCCAGATATTCACACCATTGAACAGCGTGCATAACACATGCATAATTTGAACAGTAATACACAGTCCAACAACATGCAGGGTTGATTGATGGCAACAGGCCATCAGGTGTGGATGTATGAACAGGGCGGATGCATCAACAGACATGCAAATATATATGACCCAACAGGACAGACGTCCAGGGGTGGTAATTGTGATTGCACATATCATTTTCACGTGGAATGGGTTATAGGTGGTTAGAGGGTGGGGTAAAGTAATATTAACACCGAATACAAATACATATGCTGTACATTTCTAATAGCTACAGTTATATACACACTACTGTTCTAACTACAGTGTCCTATATGTTAACTACTTAACCTTGCAGATGGGACTGTTACTGCAACATCAATCTACATTTTATTGCTGTTCATACACATTCATATTGAGCTTTGTTCAGATACATCATCCTGTTACCTTTGCTTTATATACTTGTAGACAAGTGTGGATGTTTGGTATATCAGACAATCATCCTATCTGCGTATTTCAGACTGGGAGCAACATATCCAGATTTTTGGTGTACACATTCCACATGCAGCAACACTTTGAACAGATTTTGCTGTTTGGTTCTGAGTCTCACATGCATTTAATTCTGTCCTAACTGCAGTATAGTTTATTCAGGGGTTATTACTACTGTATTGCTGTATTCCTGACACTTTCTCACACTCTCTCACTTGCTTTCATGTTACTATTCAGACTGGTACTTCTAGGCTTTATTGACATGTTTTAACAGTAGTTATTACAGTTCTTTCCAGCAGTCTCACTTCTGTCATGTTTCAGTATTTCCACAGGGATATATTTCACACATGTGATTTCATCCTCTTCTGCAGCTGTACTTTACATACTGCTGCAGGTTGTGTACTATTTTCTTACAGGCAGGGCAGTTTTATTTCGAAATATATGTTGGACAGTGTCATGTTTAGTTTACACTTACAGGCTGGGAACTGTTGTAATCAGGCAATACTTGCATACACTTTCACACTGTTACTTGCAGATTTAATTCCTTCCTGGCTACACTGCACTCTTTTGCTGACTGTCATACATTTATATATCTTTACAGTTACTAGTAGTGGATTACTGACCTGCCTGGTGGCGCAATCGCACCAGCCTATCGGCATAGGCTCTGCGGTTCGCAGAACGGACACCTGTAGCTGTAATATAAATGAAGTAATATTGGAATACACATCTCCATAATTTCAGGTAGTTTAACTTTCTACATACATAATTAATTGTTACTTACTCAGTGGTGGGGCGTTGGGTGATTGCCGGGCTTCCTGGATCCAAAGGTTCAGTTGGTCCTGCTTGCGTCTCTTCAGGTCCGCATGGTGGTGACGGACCTGCTCACCTGTCCTTGGAATTCCTGTGGCACTGGTGAGTTCATGAATAGTGAATCCCAGGCTATAACACTGTAGTTGGCTTTTTCATCAGTGAGTCACGGTTCATTTGATGTACAGAGTGGAATCCCAGGCTGTAACACTGTAGTTGGCTTTTTCTTCAGTGAGTCTTGGTTCATTTGATGTACAGCATGAAGTCCCAGGCTGAAACACTGTAGTTGACTTTTTCTTCAGTGTGTCATGGTTCATTTGATGTACATCATAAAGTCACTGGCTGTAACAATGTAGTTGGCTTTTTCTTCAGTGAGTCACGGTTCATTAGATGTACAGAATGAAGTCTCAGGCTTTAACACTGTAGATGGCTTTTTTTTCAGTGAGTCATGGTTCATTTGATGTACAGAGTGGAGTCCCAGGCTGTAACACTGTAGTTGGCTTTTTCTTCAGTGAGTCTCGGTTCATATGATGTACAGAGTGAAGTCCCAGGCTGTAACACTGTAATGGCATTTTTCTTCTGTAAATCATGGTTCACTTGATGTACAGAGTGGAGTCCCAGCCTGTAACACTGTAGTTGGCTTTTTCTTCAGTGATTCACGGTTCATTTGATGTAAAGAGTGAAGTCCCAGGCTGTAACACTGTAGTTGGCTTTTTCTTCAGTGAGTCACGATTCATTAGATGTACAGAGTGAAGTCTCAGTCTGCAACACTGTAGTTGGCTTTTTCTTCAGTGAGTCACGGTTCATTTGATGTACAGCATGAAGTCCCAGGCTGAAACACTGTAGTTGACTTTTTCTTCAGTGAGTCATGGTTCATTTGATGTACAGCATGAAGTCCCTGGCTGTAACACTGTAGTTGGCTTTTTCTTCAGTGAGTCACGGTTCATTAGATGTACAGAATGAAGTCTCAGGCTTTTTTTTTAAAA
>NC_056744.1:474328671-474350684 GCF_019279795.1 Protopterus annectens
GGGAAAAAAATTTTAAAAAAAAAAAAAAGGGGGGCAGGCAGAAAGAGGTGGTACAAAGTTTCAAATTCCTTTGGTTACTGGAAGAAACATTCTGGGGTAGCAGGTTTCTTTGACCCGGCGTTTGGAAGGCAAAGAAAAATGTCAGGGTCCTTAAAGACCACACAGGACCGTTAGAGCAGGCAGAAAGAGGTGGTACAAAGTTTCAAATTCCTTTGGTTACTGGAAGAAACATTGTAGCAGCAGAGTTTCTTTGACCCGAATGCTTGGAAGGCAAAGAAAATGTCAGGGTCCTTAAAGACCACACAGGACCCTTAGAGCAGGCAGAAAGAGGTGGTACAAAGTTTCAAATTCCTTTGGTTACTGGAAGAAACATGCTGGGGTAGCAGGTTTCTTTGACCCGGCTTGGAAGGCAAAGAAAAATTTCACGGGTCCTTAAAGACCACACAGGACCCTTAGAGCAGGCAGAAAGAGGTGGTACAAAGTTTCAAATTCCTTTGGTTACTGGAAGAAACGTTCTGGGGTAGCAGGTTTCTTTGACCCGACGTTTGGAAGGCAAAGAAAAAATGTCAGGGGTCCTTAAAGACCACACAGGACCCTTAGAGCAGGCAGAAAGAGGTGGTACAAAGTTTCAAATTCCTTTGGTTACTGGAAGAAACGTTCTGGGTAGCAGTTTCTTTGACCCGACGTTTGGAAGGCCGAAAAATGTCAGGGTCCCTAAAGACCACACAGGACCCTTAGAGCACGCAGAAAGAGGTGGAACATACTTTCAAATTCCTTTGGTTACTGGAAGAAACGTTCTGGGGTAGCAGGTTTCTTTGACCTGACGTTTGGAAGGCAAAGAAAAAATGTCAGGGGTCCTTAAAGACCACACAGGACCCTTAGAGCAGGCAGAAAGAGGTGGTACAAAGTTTCAAATTCCTTTGGTTACTGGAAGAAACGTTCTGGGGTAGCAGGTTTCTTTGACCTGATGTTTGGAATGCAAAAAAAAAAATGTCAGGGGTCCTTAAAGACCACACAGGACCCATAGAGCAGGCAGAAAGAGGTGGTACAAAGTTTCAAATTCCTTTGGTTACTGGAAGAAATGTTCTGGGTAGCAGGTTTCTTCACCCCGGACGTTTGGAAGGCAAAGAAAAATGTCAGGGGTCCTAAAGACCACACAGGACCCTTAGAGCAGGCAGAAAGAGGTGGTACAAAGTTTCAAATTCCTTTGGTTACTGGAAGAAATGTTCTGGGGTAGCAGGTTTCTTTGACCCGACATTTGGAAGGCAAAGAAAATGTCAGGGGTCCTAAAGACCACAAAGGACCCTTAGAGCAGGCAGAAAGAGGTGGTACAAAGTTTCAAATTCCTTTGGTTACTGGAAGAAACGTTCTAGGGGTAGCAGGTTTCTTTGACCCAAGTTTGGAAGGCAAAGAAAAAAAATGTCAGGGGTCATAAAGACCACACAGGACCCTTAGAGCAGGCAGAAAGAGGTGGTACAAAGTTTCAAATTCCTTTGGTTACTGGAAGAAACGTTCTGGGGTAGCAGGTTTCTTTGACCCGAAGTTTGGAAGGCAAAGAAAAATGTCAGGGTCCCAAAGACCGCACAGGACCCTTAGAGCAGGCAGAAAGAGGTGGTACAAAGTTTCAAATTCCTTTGGTTACTGGAAGAAACGTTCTGGGGTAGCAGGTTTCTTTGACCCGACGTTTGGAAGGCAAAGAAAAAATGTCAGGGATCCTTAAAGACCACACAGGACCCTTAGAGCAGGCAGAAAGAGGTGGTACAAAGTTTCAAATTCCTTTGGTTACTGGAATAAACATTCTGGGGTAGCAGGTTTCTTTGACCCGACGTTTGGAAGGCAAAGAAAAAATGTCAGGGGTCCTTAAAGACCACACAGGACCCTTAGAGCAGGCAGAAAGAGGTGGTACAAAGTTTCAAATTCCTTTGGTTACTGGAAGAAACGTTCTGGGGTAGCAGGTTTCTTTGACCCGACGTTTCGAAGGCAAAGAAAAAATGTCAGGGGTCCTTAAAGACCACACAGGACCCTTAGAGCAGGCAGAAAGAGGTGGTCCAAAGATTACAATGTAGCCTTTGTGGTCAAGGACATGCAGCAGCCAGGGGAAATGCAGAGATAATAAAAGCTGTAACACTGTTGTCAGCTTTTTCTTCAGTGAGTCACCATTCATTTGATGTACAGAGTGAAGTTACAGGCTGTAACACTGTAGTTGACTTTTTTTTCAGTGAGTCACATTTCACTTGATGTAAAGAGTGAAGTCCCAGGCTGTAACACTGTAGTTGGCTTTTTTTCAGTGAGTCATGGTTCAATTGATGTACAAAGTGAAGTCTCAGGCTGTAACACTATAGTTGGCTTTTTCTTCTGTGAGTCACAGTTCATTTGATGACAGAGTGAAGTCCTAGGCTGTAATACTGTTGTTGGCTTTTTCTTCAGTGAGTCATGGTACATTTAATGTACAGAGTGAAGTCCCGGGATGTAACACTGTTATTGGCTTTTTGTTTAATGAGTCACGGTTCATTTGATGTACAGAGTGGGTGGAGTTCCAGGCCGTAAGACTGTAGTTGGCTTTTGTTTCAGTGAGTCACGGTTCAATTGATGTACAGAGTGAAGTCCCAGGCTGTAACACTGTAGTTGTTTCTTTCTTCTGTGAGTCACAGTTCATTTGATGTACAGAGTGAAGTCCCAGGCTAGAACACTGTAGTTGGGTTTTTCTTCAGTGAGCTACGGTTCATTTGATGTACAGAGTGAAGTCCCAGGCTCTAACACTGTAGTTGGCTTGTTCTTCAGTGAGACATGGTTCATTACATGTACAGACTGAAATCCCAGGCAGTAACACTGTAGTTGCCTTTTTCTTCAGTGAGTCACAGTTCGTTTGATGTACAGAGTGAAGTCCCAGGCTGTAACACTGTAGTTGGCTTTTTCTTCAGTGAGTCACGGTTCAGTTGATGTACAGAGTGAAGTCCCAGTCTGTAACACTGTAGTTGGCTTTTTCTTCAGTGAGTCACGGTTCATTTTATGTACAGAGTGAAGTCCCAGGATGTAACACTGTAGTTGGCTTTTTCTTCAGTGAGTCACGGTTCATTTGATGTACAGAGTGGAGTCCCAGGCTGTAACACTGTAGTTGGCATTTTCTTCAGTGATTCACGGTTCATTTGATGTACATAGTGGAGTCCCAGGCTGTAACACTGTCGGTGGCTTTTTCTTCAGTGAGTCACGGTTCATTTTATGTACCGACTGAAGTCCCAGGCTGTAACACTGTAGTTGTCTTTTTCTTCAGTGAGTCACGGTTCATTAAATGTACAGAGTGGAGTCCCTGGCTGTAACACTGTAGTTGTCTTTTTCTTCAGTGAGTTGTGGTTCATTTTATGTACAGAGTGAAGTCCAGGGCTGTAGCACTGTGGTTGTCTTTTTCTTTAGTGAGTCATGGTTCATTTGATGTACAGAGTGAAGTCCCAGGCTAGAACACTGTAGTTGGGTTTTTCTTCAGTGAGCTACGGTTCATTTGATGTACAGAGTGGAGTCCCAAGCTGTAACACTGTAGTTGGCTTTTTCTTCAGTGAGTCATGGTTCGTTAGATGTACAGGGTGAAGTCCCAGGCTGTAACACTGTAGTTGGCTTTTTCTTCAGTGAGTCCCGGTTCATTTCATGTACAGTGTAAAGTCCCAGGCTGTAACACTGTAGTTGGCTTTTTCTTCATTCAGTCACGGTTCATTTGATGTACAGAGTGAAATCAGAGGCTGAAACACTGTAGTTGACTTTTTCTTCAGTGAGTCACGGTTCATTTGATATACAGAGTGAAGTTCCAGGCTGTAACACTGTTGTCAGCTTTTTCTTCAGTGAGTCACGGTTCATTTGATGTACAGAGTGAAGTTCCAGGCTGTAACACTGTAGTTGACTTTTTCTTCAGTGAGTCACATTTCACTTGATGTAAAGAGTGAAGTCCCAGGCTGTAACAGTGTAGTTGTTTTTTCTTTAGTGAGTCATGGTTCATTTGATGTACAGAGTGGAGTCCCAGGCTGTAACACTGTAGTTGTCTTTTTCTTTAGTGAGTCATGGTTCATTTGATGTACAGAGTGAAGTCCCAGGCTGTAACACTGTAGTTGGCTTTTTCTTCAGTGAGTCACAGTTTATTTGATGTACAGACTGAAGTCCTAGGCTGCAACGCTGTAGTTGGCTTTTTCATCAGTGAGACTCAGTTCATTTGATGTACAGAGTGAAGTCCAAGGCTGTAACACTGTAGTTGGCTTTTTCTTTAGCGAGTCACAGCTCATTAGATGTACAGATTGAAGTCCCAGGCTGTAACACTGTAGTTGGCTTTTTCTTCAGTGAGTCATGGTTCATTTGATGTACAGCATGAAGTCCCAGGCTGTAACACTGTAGTTTGCTTTTTCTTCAGTGAGTCATGGTTCATTAGATGTACAGAGTGGAGTCCCAGGCTGTAACACTGTAGTTGGCTTTTTCTTCTGTGAGTCACGGTTAATTTGATGTACAGAGTGGAGTCCCAGGCTGTAACACTGTAGTTGGCTGTTTCTTCAGTGAGTCACGGTACATTTGATGTACACAGTGAAGTCCAATGCTGTAACACTGTACTTGGCTTTTTCTTCAGTGAGCCATGGTTCATTTGATGTACAGAGTGAATTCCCATGTTGCAACACTGTAGTTGACTTTCTCTTCAGTGAGACATGGTTCATTAGATGTACAGAGTGAAATTCCAGGCTGTAACACTGTAGTTGTGTTTTTCTTCAGTTAGTCACGGTTCACTTGATGTAGAGAGTGGAGTCCCAGGCTGTAACACTGTAGTTGTCTTTTTCTTCAGTGAGTCATGGTTCATTTGATGTACAGAGTGAAGTCCCAGGCTTTAACACTGTAGTTGTCTTTTTCTTCAGAGAGTCCCTGTTCATTTGATGTACAGAGAGAAGTCCCAGGCTGTAACACTGTAGTTGTCTTTTTCTTCTTTGAGTCATGGTTCATTTGATGTACAGATTGAAGCCCCAGGCTGTAACACTGTAGTTGGCTTTTTCTTCATTGAGTCACGGTTCATTTGATGTACAGTGTGAAGTCCCAGGCTCTAACACTGTAGTTTGCTTTTTCTTCAGTGAGTCACGGGTCCTTAGATGTACAGAGTGGAGTCTCAGGCTGTAACACTGTAGTTGGCTGTTTCTTCAGTGAGTCACTGTACATTTGATGTACACATTGAAGTCTGATGCTGTAACACTGTAGTTGGCTTTTTCTTCAGTGAGCCATGGTTCATTTGATGTACAGAGTGAAGTCCAAGGTTGCAACACTGTAGTTGACTTTCTCTTCAGTGAGACACCGTTCATTAGAAGTACAGAGTGAAATTCCAGGCTGTAACACTATAGTTGTGTTATTCTTCAGTGAGTCACGGCTCGCTTGATGTAGAGAGTGGAGTCCCAGGCTGTAACACTGTAGTTGTCTTTTTCTTCAATGAGTCACGGTTCATTTGATGTACAGAGTGGAGTCGCAGGCTTTAACACTATAGTTGTCTTTTTCTTCAGAGAGTCCCTGTTCATTTGATGTACAGAGTGGAGTCCCAGGCTGTAACACTGTAGTTGTCTTTTTCTTCTTTGAGTCACGGTTCATTTGATGTACAGAGGGAAGTCCCAGGCTGTAACACTATAGTTGGCTTTTTCTTCAGTGAGTCATGGTTCATTTGATGTACAGAGTGAAGTCCCAGGCTGTAACTCTGTAGTTGCCTTTTTCTTTAGTGAGTCACGGTTCATTTGATGTACAGAGTGAAGTCCCAGGCTATAACACTGTAGTTGGCTTTTTCTTCAGTGAGTCACAGTTCATTACATGTACAGAGTGAAGTCCCAGGCTGTAACACTGTAGTTGTCTTTTTCTTCAGTGAGTCATGGTTCATTTGATGTACAGAGTGAAGTCCCAGGCTGTAACGCTGCAGTTGGCTTTTTCTTCAGTGAGTCATGGTTCATTTAATGTACTGAGTGAAGTCCCAGGCTGTAACCCTGTAGTTGTGTTTTTCTTCTTTGAGTTACGGTTCATTTGACGTACAGAGTGAAGTCCCAGGCTGCAACACTATAGTTGTCTTTTTCTTCAGTGATTCACAGTTTATTTGATCTACAGAGTGAAGTCCCTGGCTGTAATACTTTAGTTGGCTTTTTCTTCAGTGAGTCATGGTACATTTGATGTACAGAGTGAAGTCCCAGGCTGTTACACTGTAGTTGGCTTTTTCTTCAGTTAGCCATGGTTCACAAGATGTACAGAGTAAAGACCCAGGCTGTAATAATGTAGTTGGCTTTTTCTTCAGTGAGTCACGGATCATTTGATGTACAGAGTGAAGTTCCAGGCTGTACAACTGTAGTTGGCTTTTTCTACAGTGAGTCACAGATCATTTGATGTACAGAGTGAAGTTCCAGGCTCTAACACTGTAGTTGGCTTTTTCTTCAGTTAGTCCCAGTTCATTTGACATACAGAGTGAAGTATCAGGCTGTAACACTGTAGTTGGGTTTTTCTTCAATGAGTCACGGTTCATTTTATTTACAGAGTGGAGTCCCAGGCTGTAACACTGTAGTTGGCTTTTTCTTCAGTGAGTCTTGGTTCATTTGATGTACAGAATGGAGTCCCAGGCTGTAACAATGTAGTTGGCTTTTTCTTCAGTGAGTCACGGTTCATTTAATGTACTGAGTGAAGTCCCAGGCTGTAACACTGTAGTTGTCTTTTTCTTCAGTGATTCACAGTTTATTTGATCTACAGAGTGAAGTCCCTGGCTGTAATACTTTAGTTGGCTTTTTCTTCAGTGAGTCATGGTACATTTGATGTACAGAGTGAAGTCCCAGGCTGTAACACTATAGCTGGCTTTTTCTTCAGTGAGTCTTGGTTCATTTGATGTACAGAATGGAGTCCCAGGCTGTAACAATGTAGTTGGCTTTTTCTTCAGTGAGTCACGGTTCATTTGATGTAAAGATTGAAGTCCCAGGCTGTAACACTGTAGTTGGCTTTTTCTTCAGTGAGTCATGCTTCATTAGATGTACAGAGTGAAGTCTCAGGCTGTAACACTGTAGTTGGCTTTTTCCTCAGTGAGACATGGTTCATTTGATGTACAGCATGAAGTCCCAGGCTGAAACACTGTAGTTGACTTTTTCTTCAGTGAGTCAAGGTATATTTGATGTATTGAGTGAAGTCCCAGGCTGTAACACTGTAGGTGGCTTTTTCTTCAGTGAGTCATGGTTCATTTGATGTACAGAGTGAAGTCCCAGACTGTTACACTGTAGTTGGCTTTTTCTTCAGTGAGCCATGGTTCACTAGATGTACAGAGTGAAGACCCAGGCTGTAATAATGTAGTTGGCTTTTTCTTCAGTGAGTCACGGATCATTTGATGTACAGATTGAAGTCCCAGGCTGTACCACTGTAGTTGGCTTTTTCTTCAGTGAGTCACAGTTCATTAGATGTACAGAGTGAAGTCCCAGGCTCTAACACTGTAGTTGGCTTTTTCTTCAGTTAGTCCCGGTTCATTTGACATACAGAGTGAAGTTCCAGGCTGTAACACTGTAGTTTGGTTTTTCTTCAATGAGTCACGGTTCATTTTATTTACAGAGTGGAGTCCCAGGCTGTAACACTGTAGTTCGCTTTTTCTTCAGTGAGTCTTGGTTCATTTGATTTACGGAGTGGAGTCCCAGGCTGTAACAATGTAGTTGGCTTTTTCTTCAGTGAGTCACGGTTCATTTGATGTAAAGAGTGAAGTCCCAGGCTGTAACACTGTAGTTGGCTTTTTCTTCAGTCAGTCACGATTCATTAGATGTACAGAGTGAAGTCTCAGGCTTTAACACTGTAGATGGGTTTTTTTTCAGTGAGTCATGGTCCATTTGATGTACAGCATGAAGCCCAGGCTGTAACACGGTAGTTGGTTTTTCATCAGTGAGTCACGGTTCATTTGATGTACAGAGTGGAGTCCCAGGCTGTAACACTTTAGTTGGCTTTTTGTTCAGTGAGTCACGGTACATTTGATGTTCAGAGTGAAGTACCAGGCTGTAACCCTGTAGTTAGCTTTTTCTTCAGTGAGTCATGGTTTATTTGATGTACAGAGTGAAGTCCCAGGCTGTAACACTGTAATTGTTTTTTTTCTTCTGTGAGTCATGGTTCACTTGATGTACAGAGTGGAGTCCCAGGCTGTAACACTGTAGTTGGCTTTTTCATCAGTGAGTCACGGTTCATTTGATGTACAGAGTGGAATCCCAGGCTGTAACACTGTAGTTGGCTTTTTCTTCAGTGAGTCACAGTTCATTTGATGTACAGAGAGAAGTCCCAGGCTGTAACACTGTAGTTGGCTTTTTCTTCAGTGTGTCATGGTTCATTTGATGTACAGAGTAAAGTCCCAGGCTGTAACACTGTTGTTGGCTTTTTCTTCAGTGAGTCATGGTTCATTACATGTACAGAGTAAAGTCCCAGGCTGTAACACTGTAGTTGGCTTTTTCTTCAGTGAGTCACGGTTCATTTGATGTACAGAGTGAAGTCAGAGGCTGAAACACTGTAGTTGTCTTTTTCTTCAGTGAGTCACGGTTCATTTGATATACAGAGTGAAGTTTATTTTATTTATTTTTTATTTTACATTTGTTGACCGGGCTAGTCTAGCTGGATATAGGTCCATTTTCAGTTGAGGCCCGGGTAAATAAGCTCCAAAAATTATAATCGCTAATGATAATAAGTAAAAAACATTAAAGAACTACATGCAAAGTAGATAGTACAATAGTTATGGAATAACAAAAGAATTGTAGGTCATGACATACATGGAGAATACAATAACATGTACAGAGAGTAGGGATATAGGAAAATAAGATGAAAAGTAGATATTTAGAAGGAGTTACAGGTCAGTAGAAGCTGATTTGACATAGAAATTGAGAAATTGCAGATGTGAAGTAAAGTCAGGGGTGAAATAAAGTTAGTCAGGATTAGTACAGGGGCACAGCCATTGTGTTTTGAGGTATAGCTTGAGTTTCTTTTTAAAGGGAGATTTTGAGGGAATAGATGAAAGCTCAGAGGGAAGCAGGTTCCAATCTTTTTCAACAGTGTTCGAGAAAAGGGAGTCTCCGGCCTTGTTGTTTGACTTGACAGTGTCTATAAGAAGTTTGTGTGCAGATCTTAGGGACTTTAGGTTATGGTATGGACGAATCAGACTGGATAGTATAGGTGTTTTGTCAGGTTGATACAGAATTTGATGGGCTATGCCAAGTTGGTTAATTTTTAGTTGCTGCCGATATTCCAGCCAGCCTAGTTGTTTTAAATTAGTACAGTGGTGGGTTCTATAGGGGTTTCCTGTTGCAAATCTGGCTATGTTGTGGTAGGAGATTTCTAGTTTTGACAGATTCTTTTTTGATAAGTTGGTAAATATGGGAGAGGCATAGAGAAGGGGTGAGATAAGGTGGGAGTGGGCGAGAGTTGTTCTAGATTCTGGAGTGAGGAAAGGTTTGATTCTGTAAAGAGAGCCTATTTTCTTGTTAATGGTTTTAAGTGTGTTGTCAATGTGGGTATCAAAGTTAAGGTTGTTGTCAATGGTAATGCCTAGTAGTTTGGTAGTAGAGTCTTGTGATATAGGTGTGCCATTTTTTGATGTTATAGTAAAATCAATATGGGGAGATTTGCTGGAAGGTGTAAAGAGGAGCAGTTTAGTTTTTTTAGGGTTAAGTAGTAGACAGTGCTGGGAAAACCATTCTTCTACAGAGTTAAATATGTGTTGTGTGAGGGAGTGAAGGTCTGATACAGATGTGGCTGAGCAGATTAGTGTTGAATCATCTGCGTATTGTATACATGTAGCTTGGGGAACAACTTGGTGTAGGTCATTGATAAATAAAGAAAATAGGAGGGGACCTAGTATAGACCCTTGTGGGACACCAATGTTGACAGGTAGTTGGGAGGATAGAGTGGAGTTCCAGAGTACTGCTTGATGTCTGTTACTTAAGTAGGACTTAAACCAGTTAATAGATTGGGTATCAATTGATAAGGATTGAAGAATGCTTATGAGTATTTGGTGGTTGACCATGTCAAAAGCTTTGGATAGATCTAAGAAAAGTGCAGAGGAAAGGGTGTTGTTGTTACGATTTTTGTTGATTGTGTCTGTAAAGGAGAGGAGGGCAGTGGTGGTACTGTGGGATGGTCTGAAACCATTTTGGGTGTTAGAGAGTAGGTTATTTTGGAGAAGGCGGTGAAGCAGTTGCTTGTGGATACACCTTTCCATAATCTTAGATAAGGGTGAAAGAAGGGCTATAGGGCGGTAATTAGAGATTTCAGTAGAATTTCCACCCTTATGAAGTGGGATAATATGGGATATTTTCCAAAGTTTAGGCACATATCCTTCAGTGATGGTTCTGTTTATCAGTATTGAAACTGGGAAGGCTATTGATTTAGCTGCTAATTGCAAGTATTCTGCGGGTAGTAGGTCAGCAGAGGGAGTACATGGTTTGAGTTTTTTGAGAAGGGAGAGAATATAAGTTGTAGGGGCAGGTTGGAAGTGAAATGGTGGGGGTGGGTTTGGGTTGCTGTTAGACATGTTTGTGTTTTTGATGGGGAGTTGACTTGCTAAGGTTTGAATAGTTTTGGTAAAGAAGGAATTAAAGGAATTTGCTGTTTGGTTGGGGTTACTTATGTCAGAGCCTTGTGAGTTGGGTGTGACAGGTTTACTTGGCTGTAGTAATTGATTTATGTTTGCCCAGAACTTTTTTTGGGTTATTTTGGTGAGTATGTTGAGGTGTCAGGTAGTAGTTTTTCTTATCGTTCATTATTGCTTTTTTGGTTTCATTTCTCAGTTGCTTAAAGATTTGGTAGTCTGCTGTGTTTTTAGTTAAGCGAGATTTGTTCCAGGCTTTATTTCTGAGAATGATTTTTTGTTTGGTTTCAATTGAGAGCCAGGGGGCAGATTTAGTTCTGATTCTAATGGTGCGTGTGGGTGCATGGTAATTGAGTATGGTCAGAAACTTAGCATTAAAGAAATCTACAGCTTCATCAAGAGAAAGGTGTTTTAGAGGTGTCCAATTACATGCTATCAGTTCATTTTGAAATAGTTCCAAGTTAAAATTTTTTTGGATCTGATTGTTCTGGTTATGTTTTGGGTAGGAGGGTTGGTTTTGAGCCTGATGATGTAGGTTAATAAGTGATCACTTATATCATCAGGGAGGGTTCCTGTTTCATAAGTATGGGGTTGATTGTTGGTGAGTATCCAGTCTATGGTACTTTGCTTTTTGTTAATTTTATTTATTCTAGTGGGGGAGGTGATGGTCTGAGAGAATCCATAGAGGTTAATATGGCTAGTAGGTTGTTTGCTGTTACAAGATTGCCAATCGATATTAACGTCACCTAAGATTATTGTTTCTTGGGGTAAGTTTAGTGATAGCCAACAAAGGATCTTTTCTATGGTGGAAATGTTATTTCCTGGGGGAACGTAAATGCAGATAATACAGATTGATTTGACCGTGTTTATTTCAAGTTTGGTAATGAGAATTTCAGCATTGGAATCCTGGGGAGGTTTTTGGTGGAATGTGGTTATTTGAAGTCTAGATTTAAATAAGATAGCTATACCACCACCTTTTTTAGATTCTCTGTCAAGACGTAGGATATTATAGCCAGGAGGAATGATTTCGCTGTCTTTTGTTGAGTGTTTTAACCAGGTTTCTGTTAGACAAATAATATCAAAGGAGTACAGTTCTAAGAGAGCATGTAGTTGAGTTGTTTTATTATTAATACTATGTATGTTAAGGTTAGCTATTGAGAGTGAGTTTTATGGTTTTCTAAGTAGTGGGTTTTTAGTGGGGTTTAGGTTATTGGATTGATTTAAGGATGAGTCAATTGGACCTGGGTTTGGGTGAATATCTCCATTTTTTAGTGAGAGGAGTAGGGTTAGGTAGGCAGTGTTTGTATATTTACTATGTGGAAGGAGTATCCTTCTGGGATTAGGGTAGACATGTTTAATGTGGGTTATTCTATGATATCTAGGTAAAAGATAGCTAGGTTTGGAAGTTATGTTGATGTGATGGTTGAGGTAGGTATGAATTATGGAGAAAGTTTGTTTATCTGGTTTGTTAAGGTGTGAGTGTAGTGGTTGTTCGTAGGAGGTAGTAAGGTGTGCTAATATTAGAGTGAAAGAAAGAGAGAACACAAATATGGTATGTTTGAGTACTAGGGTGGGGAGTTTATACATTTTAAAGGTGGATATTAACTTTAGTTAGTAGTACAAGTGATGTGGGTGTGGTATTGTTAGATAAGTTAAGTGGTATCAGTGAAAGGGTGTGGTTAAGGAATGAAGTATAGGGGAAAAGAGAGATGTATGGTTAGTTGTGGTTGGATTGTAATTGGAGGAGAGGGGGTGTGGTTAGGTAGGTATATATGTGGATGCACTGGGGGTGGGTGGGATTTGGGGGTAGGGTAGGGGAGCGGAGTGAGCCCGCAGGGTGAACGGAGCAGAGCTCAGAAGGTAAAGAAAGATTCTATGGAGACAATCAGAGAGCAGCAGATGTCTGAGGCATGCTAAAGTAACCAGGTAAGTAGAGTGAGGGAATGCTGTAGTAAGGCTAGGAAAGTGGAGTGGTAAAGGGTAAGAAAAGAAGCTCTATAGTCAGGAGAGGAGAGTAAAGGGATTGTAACACAGCAGGAGGATTAGCCAAGGGATGAAATGGGGTGAAGTCTGAGACGGATGTGAGGGAAGGGGTGTAAGAGGTGGAGCCTGAGGCTGAAATAGGGCGCCCCCTAGTGGACAGGGAGTAGAATACAGAAAGATATCCAAGTTAACATTGACTGGTAAAGGAGTTTAAGATAATGCAGTTCAAGTGGAGAGTTAGAAGTAGATTCAGGGAAAAAAGTATGGCTGCTGGCTTCCTAACCCAGTATCTCAAAAGTGTTCTATACTTGCTAAGTACAAGACAACAAGTAAGCTTAATGGTCAGAACTAAGGTGGAACATACTTTCAAATTCCTTTGGTTACTGGAAGAAACGTTCTGGGGTAGGAGGTTTCTCTGACCTGACGTTTGGAAGGCAAAGAAAAAATGTCAGGGGTCCTTGAAGACCACACAGGACCCTTAGAGCAGGCAGAAAGAGGTGGTACAAAGTTTCAAATTCCTTTGGTTACTGGAAGAAATATTCTGGGGTAGCAGGTTTCTTTGACCCGAAATTTGGAAGGCAAAGAAAAAATGTCAGGGGTTTTGTAATGCTTGGACATATTTTTGACAACCCATTTTAGATAGTCTATTTGACTCCATGTTGACATTATATATACTGTCCTCTCCTGTTAAGATTTTTCTGATAGGCTGGGTTATCTTAAGAATACATACGAATATGTTATACTAAGAAATATATTAGGAATACAATATATTTACAAACCTGGCATGAGGTCTTTACGATAGAGTTATCACTCTAAAGAGTACCTTAAACTTTTAAAAAATTTTTTTATATTTAAGATTCTGTTGCTACGGACTTATTTTCCTCCTTAAAATTTTATGCGCGCTATGGATATACTATAATTATAAGTCTCAAGATATAACTTGCAGATGCTTTAGTTTGGGACTTTATGTTTACGTTCATGTTGCAGCAAGTTAAATAGACTGCATCATGTAGGTTGGAGAGTTAGCTCTGTTAACAGTTTTTGTGACTGTTTTTACTGTCGCTAAATGATTCTGCATAATGACCTGCTACGATATTCGTATTACACTTGTATCATATTTACGAAATGTCCTGTTGATTGTTGTGCTATCTAGAGTAAAATCTTGTTGGCCAATATTTGTTATATATGAAGACATTGCAGTTGTTTTAGTTAGGGACGGGAATGAAGTACGGTTACAGTTCAGTACTGTTGTTGAAAATGCTACATGGTCTTTATACTAGTTATCGTGCAGGATTTTAATAATGATTGTTAGTCAAGATGCTTTATGTTTTCTTCCATGTTTCATATGTCTTAATGGATTTAAATATTAAGCACATTTTGAGTATTACAAGTTTTAAACTTTGCAAGTGCTAAAAGTTCCGGCGATTGCCTTGATTGATTAATTGAATGAGCTAACAAGCCCGCCAAAAATGTTTCCTGTGTATATAAATAAGATTTAAATGTATATGTAAGTTGATTATCTGAAGAAGCATAGCTTGGCTATGCGAAAGCGCTCATCTATTTTATTATATTAAATACATTTTATTTTTTGCTACAAACGGAGGTTTTATTTATCCGTGGTGACTCCTTCTGTTTCCTGATTTTGGTTACCTGTTCTCATTTGTCGGAAGGCGTCTTTGAGCACCAGCAACAGTTCTTACCAACAAAGTTTCAAATTCCTTTGGTTACTGGAAGAAACGTTCTGGGGTAGCAGGTTTCTTTGACCCGACATTTGGAAGGCAAAGAAAAAATGTCAGGGGTCCTTAAAGACCACAAAGGACCACTTAGAGCAGGCAGAAAGAGATGGCACAAAGTTTCAAATTCCTTTGGTTACTGGAAGAAACGTTCTGGGGTAGCAGGTTTCTTTGACCCAACGTTTGGAAGGCAAAGAAAAAATGTCAGGGGTCCTTAAAGACCACACAGGACCCTTAGAGCAGGCAGAAAGAGGTGGTACAAAGTTTCAAATTCCTTTGGTTACTGGAAGAAGCGTGGGGTAGCAGGTTTCTTTGACCCGAAATTTGGAAGGCAAAGAAAAAATGTCAGGGATCCTTAAAGACCACACAGGACCCTTAGAGCAGGCAGAAAGAGGTGGTACAAAGTTTCAAATTCCTTTGGTTACTGGAAGAAACGTTCTGGGGTAGCAGGTTTCTTTGACCCGACATTTGGAAGGCAAAGAAAAAATGTCAGGGGTCCTTAAAGACCACACAGGACCCTTAGAGCAGGCAGAAAGAGGTGGTACAAAGTTTCAAATTCCTTTGGTTACTGGAAGAAACATTCTGGGGTAGCAGGTTTCTTTGACCCGATGTTTGGAAGGCAAAGAAAAAATGTCAGGGGTGCTTAAAGACCACACAGGACCCTTAGGGTAGGCAGAAAGAGGTGGTGCAAAGTTTCAAATTCCTTTGGTTACTGGAAGAAACATTCTGGGGTAGCAGGTTTCTTTGACCCAATGTTTGGAAGGCAAAGAAAAAATGTCAGGGGTCCTTAAAGAGCACACAGGACCCTTAGAACAGACAGAAAGAGGTGGTACAAAGTTTCAAATTCCTTTGGTTACTGGAAGAAACGTTCTGGGGTAGCAGATTTCTTTGACCTGACGTTTGGAATGCAAAGAAAAAATGTCAGGGGTCCTTAAAGACCACACAGGACCCGTAGAGCAGGCAGAAAGAGGTGGTACAAAGTTTCAAATTCCTTTGGTTACTGGAAGAAACGTTCTGGGGTAGCAGGTTTCTTTGACCCGACATTTGGAAGGCAAAGAAAAAATGTCAGGGGTCCTTAAAGACCACACAGGACCCTTAGAGCAGGCAGAAAGAGGTGGTACAAAGTTTCAAATTCCTTTGGTTACTGGAAGAAACATGCTGGGGTAGAAGGTTTCTTTGACCCGACGTTTGGAAGGCAAAGAAAAAATGTCAGGGGTCCTTAAAGACCACACAGGACCCTTAGAGCAGGCAGAAAGAGGTCGTACAAAGTTGCAAATTCCTTTGGTTACTGGAAGAAACGTTCTGGGGTAGCAGGTTTCTTTGACCCGACGTTTGGAAGGCAAAGAAAAAATGTCAGGGGTCCTTAAAGACCACACAGGACCCTTAGAGCAGGCAGAAAGAGGTGGTACAAAGTTTCAAATTCCTTTGGTTACTGGAAGAAACATTCTGGGGTAGAAGGTTTCTTTGACCCGATGTTTGGAAGGCAAAGAAAAAATGTCAGGGGTCCTTAAAGACCACACAGGACCCTTAGAGCAGGCAGAAAGAGATGGTACAAAGTTTCAAATTCCTTTGGTTACTGGAAGAAACGTTCTGGGGTAGCAGGTTTCTTTGACCCGACGTTTGGAAGGCAAAGAAAAAATGTCTGGGGTCCTTAAAGACCACACAGGACCCTTAGAGCAGGCAGAAAGAGGTGGTACAAAGATTCAAATTCCTTTGGTTACTGGAAGAAACGTTCTGGGGTAGCAGGTTTCTTTGACCCGACGCTTGGAAGGCAAAGAAAAATGTCAGGGTCCTTAAAGACCACAAAGGACCCTTAGAGCAGGCAGAAAGAGGTGGTACAAAGTTTCAAATTCCTTTGGTTACTGGAAGAAACGTTCTGGGGTAGCAGGTTTCTTTGACCCGATGTTTGGAAGGCAAAGAAAAAATGTCAGGCGTCCTTAAAGACCACACAGGACCCTTAGAGCAGGCAGAAAGAGGTGGTACAAAGTTTCAAATTCCTTTGGTTACTGGAAGAAACGTTCTGGGGTAGCAGGTTTCTTTGACCCGACGTTTGGAAGGCAAAGAAAAAATGTCAGGGGTCCTTAAAGACCACACAGGACCCTTAGAGCAGGCAGAAAGAGGTGGTACAAAGTTTCAAATTCCTTTGGTTATTGGAAGAAACGTTCTGGGGTAGCAGGTTTCTTTGACCCGACGTTTGGAAGGCAAAGAAAAAATGTCAGGGGTCCTTAAAGACCACACAGGACCCTTAGAGCAGGCAGAAAGAGGTGGTACAAAGTTTCAAATTCCTTTGGTTACTGGAAGAAACGTTCTGGGGTAGCAGGTTTCTTTGACCCGACATTTGGAAGGCAAAGAAAAAATGTCAGGGGTCCTTAAAGACCACACAGGACCCTTAGAGCAGGCAGAAAGAGGTGGTACAAAGTTTCAAATTCCTTTGGTTACTGGAAGAAACGTTCTGGGGTAGCAGGTTTCTTTGACCTGACATTTGGAAGGCAAAGAAAAAATGTCAGGGGTCCTTAAAGACCACAAAGGACCCTTAGAGCAGGCAGAAAGAGGTGGTACAAAGTTTCAAATTCCTTTGGTTACTGGAAGAAACGTTCTGGGGTAGCAGGTTTCTTTGACCCGATGTTTGGAAGGCAAAGAAAAAAATTCAGGGGTCCTTAAAGACCACACAGGACCCTTAGAGCAGGCAGAAAGAGGTGGTACAAAGTTTCAAATTCCTTTGGTTACTGGAAGAAACGTTCTGGGGTAGCAGGTTTTTTTGACCCGACGTTTGGAAGGCAAAGAAAAAATGTCAGGGGTCCTTAAAGACCACACAGGACCCTTTGAGCAGGCAGACAGAGGTGGTACAAAGTTTCAAATTCCTTTGGTTACTGGAAGAAACGTTCTGGGGTAGCAGGTTTCTTTAACCCGACGTTTGGAAGGCAAAGAAAAAATGTCAGGGGTCCTTAAAGACCACACAGGACCCTTAGAGCAGGCAGAAAGAGGTGGTACAAAGTTTCAAATTCCATTGGTTACTGGAAGAAACGTTCTGGGGTAGCAGGTTTCTTTGACCCGACGTTTGGAAGGCAAAGAAAAAATGTCAGGGGTCCTTAAAGACCACACAGGACCCTTAGAGCAGGCAGAAAGAGGTGGTACAAAGTTTCAAATTCCTTTGGTAACTGGAAGAAACGTTCTGGGGTAGCAGGTTTCTTTGACCCAACGTTTGGAAGGCAAAGAAAAAATGTCAGGGGTCCTTAAAGACCACAAAGGACCACTTAGAGCAGGCAGAAAGAGGTGGTACAAAGTTTCAAATTCCTTTGGTTACTGGAAGAAACGTTCTGGGGTAGCAGGTTTCTTTGACCCAACGTTTGGAAGGCAAAGAAAAAATGTCAGGGGTCCTTAAAGACCACACAGGACCCTTAGAGCTGGCAGAAAGAGGTGGTACAAAGTTTCAAATTCCTTTGGTTACTGGAAGAAACGTTCGGGGGTAGCAGGTTTCTTTGACCCGACATTTGGAAGGCAAAGAAAAAATGTCAGGGGTCCTTAAAGACCACACAGGACCCTTAGAGCAGGCAGAAAGAGGTGGTACAAAGTTTCAAATTCCTTTGGTTACTGGAAGAAACGTTCTGGGGTAGCAGGTTTCTTTGACCCGACATTTGGAAGGCAAAACAAAAATGTCAGGGGTCCTTAAAGACCACACAGGACCCTTAGAGCAGGCAGAAAGAGGTGGTACAAAGTTTCAAATTCCTTTGGTTACTGGAAGAAACATTCTGGGGTAGCAGGTTTCTTTGACCCGATGTTTGGAAGGCAAAGAAAAAATGTCAGGGCTGCTTAAAGACCACACAGGACCCTTAGGGTAGGTAGAAAGAGGTGGTGCAAAGTTTCAAATTCCTTTGGTTACTGGAAGAAACATTCTGGGGTAGCAGGTTTCTTTGACCCAATGTTTGGAAGGCAAAGAAAAAATGTCAGGGGTCCTTAAAGAGCACACAGGACCCTTAGAACAGACAGAAAGAGGTGGTACAAAGTTTCAAATTCCTTTGGTTACTGGAAGAAACGTTCTGGGGTAGCAGATTTCTTTGACCTGACGTTTGGAATGCCAAGAAAAATGTCAGGGTCCTTAAAGACCACACAGGACCCGTAGAGCAGGCAGAAAGAGGTGGTACAAAGTTTCAAATTCCTTTGGTTACTGGAAGAAACGTTCTGGGGTAGCAGGTTTCTTTGACCCGACATTTGGAAGGCAAAGAAAAAATGTCAGGGGTCCTTAAAGACCACACAGGACCCTTAGAGCAGGCAGAAAGAGGTGGTACAAAGTTTCAAATTCCTTTGGTTACTGGAAGAAACATGCTGGGGTAGAAGGTTTCTTTGACCCGACGTTTGGAAGGCAAAGAAAAAATGTCAGGGGTCCTTAAAGACCACACAGGACCCTTAGAGCAGGCAGAAAGAGGTCGTACAAAGTTGCAAATTCCTTTGGTTACTGGAAGAAACGTTCTGGGGTAGCAGGTTTCTTTGACCCGACGTTTGGAAGGCAAAGAAAAATGTCAGGGGACCTTAAAGACCACACAGGACCCTTAGAGCAGGCAGAAAGAGGTGGTACAAAGTTTCAAATTCCTTTGGTTACTGGAAGAAACATTCTGGGGTAGAAGGTTTCTTTGACCCGATGTTTGGAAGGCAAAGAAAAAATGTCAGGGGTCCTTAAAGACCACACAGGACCCTTAGAGCAGGCAGAAAGAGATGGTACAAAGTTTCAAATTCCTTTGGTTACTGGAAGAAACGTTCTGGGGTAGCAGGTTTCTTTGACCCGACGTTTGGAAGGCAAAGAAAAAATGTCTGGGGTCCTTAAAGACCACACAGGACCCTTAGAGCAGGCAGAAAGAGGTGGTACAAAGATTCAAATTCCTTTGGTTACTGGAAGAAACGTTCTGGGGTAGCAGGTTTCTTTGACCCGACGTTTGGAAGGCAAAGAAAAAATGTCAGGGGTCCTTAAAGACCACAAAGGACCCTTAGAGCAGGCAGAAAGAGGTGGTACAAAGTTTCAAATTCCTTTGGTTACTGGAAGAAACGTTCTGGGGTAGCAGGTTTCTTTGACCCGATGTTTGGAAGGCAAAGAAAAAATGTCAGGCGTCCTTAAAGACCACACAGGACCCTTAGAGCAGGCAGAAAGAGGTGGTACAAAGTTTCAAATTCCTTTGGTTACTGGAAGAAACGTTCTGGGGTAGCAGGTTTCTTTGACCCGACGTTTGGAAGGCAAAGAAAAAATGTCAGGGGTCCTTAAAGACCACACAGGACCCTTAGAGCAGGCAGAAAGAGGTGGTACAAAGTTTCAAATTCATTTGGTTATTGGAAGAAACGTTCTGGGGTAGCAGGTTTCTTTGACCCGACGTTTGGAAGGCAAAGAAAAAATGTCAGGCGTCCTTAAAGACCACACAGGACCCTTAGAGCAGGCAGAAAGAGGTGGTACAAAGTTTCAAATTCCTTTGGTTACTGGAAGAAACGTTCTGGGGTAGCAGGTTTCTTTGACCCGACATTTGGAAGGCAAAGAAAAAATGTCAGGGGTCCTTAAAGACCACACAGGACCCTTAGAGCAGGCAGAAAGAGGTGGTACAAAGTTTCAAATTCCTTTGGTTACTGGAAGAAACGTTCTGGGGTAGCAGGTTTCTTTGACCTGACATTTGGAAGGCAAAGAAAAATGTCAGGGTCCTTAAAGTCCACAAAGGACCCTTAGAGCAGGCAGAAAGAGGTGGTACAAAGTTTCAAATTCCTTTGGTTACTGGAAGAAACGTTCTGGGGTAGCAGGTTTCTTTGACCCGATGTTTGGAAGGCAAAGAAAAAAATTTAGGAGTCCTTAAAGACCACACAGGACCCTTAGAGCAGGCAGAAAGAGGTGGTACAAAGTTTCAAATTCCTTTGGTTACTGGAAGAAACGTTCTGGGGTAGCAGGTTTCTTTGACCCGACGTTTGGAAGGCAAAGAAAAAATGTCAGGGGTCCTTAAAGACCACACAGGACCCTTTGAGCAGGCAGACAGAGGTGGTACAAAGTTTCAAATTCCTTTGGTTACTGGAAGAAACGTTCTGGGGTAGCAGGTTTCTTTAACCCGACGTTTGGAAGGCAAAGAAAATGTCAGGGTCCTTAAAGACCACACAGGACCCTTAGAGCAGGCAGAAAGAGGTGGTACAAAGTTTCAAATTCCATTGGTTACTGGAAGAAACGTTCTGGGGTAGCAGGTTTCTTTGACCCGACGTTTGGAAGGCAAAGAAAAAATGTCAGGGGTCCTTAAAGACCACACAGGACCCTTAGAGCAGGCAGAAAGAGGTGGTACAAAGTTTCAAATTCCTTTGGTAACTGGAAGAAACGTTCTGGGGTAGCAGGTTTCTTTGACCCAACGTTTGGAAGGCAAAGAAAAAATGTCAGGGGTCCTTAAAGACCACACAGGACCCTTAGAGCAGGCAGAAAGAGGTGGTACAAAGTTTCAAATTCCTTTGGTTACTGGAAGAAACATTCTGGGGTAGCAGGTTTCTTTGACCCGACGTTTGGAAGGCAAAGAAAAAATGTCAGGGGTCTTTAAAGACCACACAGGACCCTTAGAGCAGGCAGAAAGAGGTGGTACAAAGTTTCAAATTCCTTTGGTTACTGGAAGAAATGTTCTGGGGTAGCAGGTTTCTTTGACCCGACGTTTGGAAGGCAAAGAAAAAATGTCAGGGGTCCTTAAAGACCACACAGGACCCTTAGAGCAGGCAGAAAGAGGTGGTACAAAGATTACAATGTAGCCTCTGTGGTCAAGGACATGCAGCAGCCAGGGGAAATACAGAGATAATAAAAGCTGTAACAGTGTTGTCAGCTTTTTCTTCAGTGAGTCACGGTTCATTTGATGTACAGAGTAAAGTTACAGGCTGTAACACTGTAGTTGGCTTTTTCTTCAGTGAGTCACAGTTTATTTGATATACAGAGTGGAGTCCCAGGCTGTAACACTGTAGTTGGCTTTTTCTTCAGTGAGTCATGGTTCATTTGATGTACAGAGTGGAGTTCCATGCTGTAAGACTGTAGTTGGCTTTTTTTTCAGTGAGTCACGGTTCAATTGATGTACAGAGTGAAGTCCCAGGCTGTAACACTGTAGTTGGCTTTTTTCTTCTGTTAGTCACGGTTCACTTGATGTACAGAGTGGAGTCCTAGGCTGTAACACTGTAGTTGGCTTTTTCTTCAGTGAGTCATGGTTCATTTGATGTAAAGAGTGAAGTCCCAGGCTGTAACACTGTAGTTGGCTTTTTCTTCAGTGAGTCATGGTTCATTTGATGTACAGAATGAAGTCCCAGGCTGTAACACTGTAGTTGGCTTTTTTTTAGTGAGTCACGGTTCATTTGATGTACAGAGTGAAGTCCCAGGCTGTAACACTGTAGTTGGCTTTTTCTTCAGTGATTCATGGTTCATTTGATGTACAGAGTGGAGTTCCATGCTGTAAGACTGTAGTTGGCTTTTTTTTCAGTGAGTCATGGTTCAATTGATGTTCAAAGTGAAGTCCCAGGCTGTAAAACTGTAGTTGTTTTTTTTTTCTGTGAGTCACAGTTCATTTGATGTACAGAGTGAAGTCCCAGGCTGTAATACTGTTGTTGGCTTTTTCTTCAGTGAGTCACGGAACATTTGATGTACAGAGTGAAGTCCCAAGCTGTAACACTGTCGTTGGCTTTTTCTTTAATGAGTCACGGTTCATTTGATGTACAGAGAGAAGTCCCAGGCTGTAACACTGTAGTTGGCT
>NC_056744.1:474351184-474371184 GCF_019279795.1 Protopterus annectens
TTTTTTTTTTGGTTACATTTTACTGTCTCTTTATAATCAACCTCAAAAGTATTTCTTATAACTAAGCCTTAAATAAACCCTTAAATAACTGTGCTACTATGTGAATTATATTACTGAAAAATGAATGAATAAATGTATAACAATATGAGGGATTGGATAAAAATAGATGTTATAAAAGATGTTTAAAATTTACCATTTTAGATACAAATGAGTAAACAAATGTAGAAATAATGTAGAAATATTAAAGTTTAAAAAATCCACAAAATTGTATAATGTACATATTATAAAATTATTATAGGATATCATTAAAAATATTATAAAAATAGATATATAAATTTAATGAAGAATAACTGATATGTTGTTATATATGAACAAATAGAAAATGTGTGTTATTTGTTAAAATATTGAAACATATAACAGATACTGGAATTGTATAAACAAAGAAATTGCACTTTAAACATCAAATTGAGAGACATGTAACTTGTTAATGTACAACTTATTAATATACATATTTACAAATATTGTATACCAATACTGTAAAGACAGTTGTCAATAGACCAATACATTAATTAATAATTGCTCATAAAATATTAAACATTATATTTTATACTGAATATTGTATATTGAGAGAATAAGTTTAAACTGAAGCAGCTTTATCAATCAATATAGCCTTGATATTAATATATTCATTAAGGCCTGGTATATAGTTTGATTTAAGTCTCAACTGCCATTTAATCTCTTTCAACAGTAACTGGTTCTTTAAATCACCTCCCCTAGTATCCATTTTCATTAACTCTAAGATGGCAAACTTGAAATCTATAAAGCCAACACAGTTTACAGAGTGCTTATAAAGGGCACTTGTCTCCTTTTTCACCTTTATATCATTAATATGCTCATAAACTCTCTCCTTTAATGCCCTCTCAGTTTTGCCTACATAAAAGGAGGTACATGTAGTGCAGGTGGCTAAATAAACTAGCATCTTACTACAACAGTTGCCTTTGCAGAAGGTTACCTTACTATTAAGACCGTTTGTCAGTATCATGTTCTCAGCCTGGTTAATGTATTTACATTGTCGACAACAGCCACACTTTGTTGTACCTTTCTTTACTTTTTTATCAAAATTACTTCTGTCTCTCTCAAATAGCCTTTTAAAATTCATACCAGTCTTGTAGGTCAATAATGGTTTGTTCCCCACAATGTCGTGGATTTCTTTGTTTGTCTTTAAAATAGACCAATTTTCTTCTAAGATTCTGGTAAAGTTGTCTGAAAATTCATTATACTCTATAATACATGCTTTGGAAAAATCAGTAGTATTGGTACTTGAATGCTCTTTGTAGGTATACTTTTGTCCTAACAATGGCTTATATTTCATACCCCATCCAGAATAAACCTCATCCAATATTTCACCAACTAACTCCTTAGGGTAACCTCTTTCTAAAAATATCTTCATCAAGAATCTAAACTCATCCAATAAATCATCACGTTCAGAGGTCATTCTTGCAATCCTTACAGCCTGTCCTTTGATGACACTTTTCTTTTGGTGAAACGGATGTAGGCTATTATAATGAAGGTAAGAATTACACCATGTTTCTTTACGAAAAACATTGGACTTAAAACCTTCTACTTTTTTACTCAAAATTATATCCAAGTAACTAATACTCTGGTCCTGAACTTCATGGGTAAAGGACAAAAAATCGGTAGTTCCATTTATGTATCTCATAAATTCCTCCATCTTGTTTTCATGACCATCCTCCCAAATAAGGAAGATATCATCCAAAAACCTGAGATATACCTTAATATTTTTTCTAAATATACTTGGAAAAATATACTTTTCCTCCCAACCAAGGAGAACAAGATTTGCGTATATGGGGGCACAAGCTGCCCCCATGGCTACTCCTGTCAATTGCCTGTAATATTTTCCCTGGAAGGTTATAAAATTATTGTCCAATACCGTTTCTGTCATTTCCAATAGTAATAATTTTGTATCTGTGGAAACCTCTAAATATTTATGGACAACATTCTCAAAATATTCAAATCCTTCAACCCTAGGAATACAAGTAAAGAGATCCCTGACATCCACAGTAACCAATTTACAAGTCTCAGACCAGGTTTCCTTTTTAATTTTACCCAAGAAATCCCATGAGTCTTGAACCAAATGTTCCTGCTCCTTTACTACATTTTTTAATGTTTGATCAATAAAGACCGCCAGTGGGTGTGTCTTAGAATTCTTCGCTGAAACAATGGGACGGAAGGGAGGTTTCAATATATTTTTGTGAATTTTAGGAATACCAAAAAATTGGGATATACGTGGATGTTTTTGTTTTAAAAAATTATAAATCCCAATTTCTATCCTATTTTCTGTAAGGTATTCTTCCAATAATGAATCTATCCTTCTATAAGCCGTTTGGATCTCATTAAATGAAACCATTGTGTAAGTTTCGTTATCAATCAACATATTTTCCTTGGTGAGTCACGGTTCATTTGATGTACAGAGTGAAGTCACAGGCTGTAACACTGTAGCTGGCTTTTTTTCAGTGAGTCACGGTTCAATTGATGTACAGAGTGAAGTCCCAGGCTGTAACACTGTAGTTGGCTTTTTCTTCAGTGAGTCATGGTTCATTTGATGTACAGAGTGAAGTCCCAGGCTGTAACACTGTAGTTGGCTTTTTCTTCAGTGAGTCACGGTTCATTTGATGTACAGAGTGAAGTCCCAGGCTGTAACACTGTAGTTGGCTTTTTCTTCAGTGAGTCATGGTTCATTTGATGTACAGAGTGAAGTCCCAGGCTGTAACACTGTAGTTGGCTTTTTCTTCAGTGAGTCACAGTTCATTTGATGTACAGAGTGAAGTCCCAGGCTGTAACACTGTAGTTGGCTTTTTCTTCAGTGAGTCACAGTTCATTTGATGTACAGAGTGAAGTCCCAGGCTGTAACACTGTAGTTGGCTTTTTCTTCAGTGAGTCACGGTTCATTTGATGTACAGAGTGAAGTCCCAGGCTGTAACACTGTAGTTGGCTTTTTCTTCAGTGAGTCACAGTTCATTTGATGTACAGAGTGAAGTCCCAGGCTGTAACACTGTAGTTGGCTTTTTCTTCAGTGAGTCACAGTTCATTTGATGTACAGAGTGAAGTCCCAGGCTGTAACACTGTAGTTGGCTTTTTCTTCAGTGAGTCATGGTTCATTTGATGTACAGAGTGAAGTCCCAGGCTGTAACACTGTAGTTGGCTTTTTCTTCAGTGAGTCATGGTTCATTTGATGTACAGAGTGAAGTCCCAGGCTGTAACACTGTAGTTGGCTTTTTCTTCAGTGAGTCACAGTTCATTTGATGTACAGAGTGAAGTCCCAGGCTGTAACACTGTAGTTGGCTTTTTCTTCAGTGAGTCACGGTTCATTTGATGTACAGAGTGAAGTCCCAGGCTGTAACACTGTAGTTGGCTTTTTCTTCAGTGAGTCATGGTTCATTTGATGTACAGAGTGAAGTCCCAGGCTGTAACACTGTAGTTGGCTTTTTCTTCAGTGAGTCACGGTTCATTTGATGTACAGAGTGAAGTCCCAGGCTGTAACACTGTAGTTGGCTTTTTCTTCAGTGAGTCACTTTTCATTTGATGTACAGAGTGAAGTCCCAGGCTGTAACACTGTAGTTGGCTTTTTCTTCAGTGAGTCATGGTTCATTTGATGTACAGAGTGAAGTCCCAGGCTGTAACACTGTAGTTGGCTTTTTCTTCAGTGAGTCACGGTTCATTTGATGTACAGAGTGAAGTCCCAGGCTGTAACACTGTAGTTGGCTTTTTCTTCAGTGAGTCATGGTTCATTTGATGTACAGAGTGAAGTCCCAGGCTGTAACACTGTAGTTGGCTTTTTCTTCAGTGAGTCACAGTTCATTTGATGTACAGAGTGAAGTCCCAGGCTGTAACACTGTAGTTGGCTTTTTCTTCAGTGAGTCATGGTTCATTTGATGTACAGAGTGAAGTCCCAGGCTGTAACACTGTAGTTGGCTTTTTCTTCAGTGAGTCACGGTTCATTTGATGTACAGAGTGAAGTCCCAGGCTGTAACACTGTAGTTGGCTTTTTCTTCAGTGAGTCATGGTTCATTTGATGTACAGAGTGAAGTCCCAGGCTGTAACACTGTAGTTGGCTTTTTCTTCAGTGAGTCATGGTTCATTTGATGTACAGAGTGAAGTCCCAGGCTGTAACACTGTAGTTGGCTTTTTCTTCAGTGAGTCACGGTTCATTTGATGTACAGAGTGAAGTCCCAGGCTGTAACACTGTAGTTGGCTTTTTCTTCAGTGAGTCATGGTTCATTTGATGTACAGAGTGAAGTCCCAGGCTGTAACACTGTAGTTGGCTTTTTCTTCAGTGAGTCATGGTTCATTTGATGTACAGAGTGAAGTCCCAGGCTGTAACACTGTAGTTGGCTTTTTCTTCAGTGAGTCATGGTTCATTTGATGTACAGAGTGAAGTCCCAGGCTGTAACACTGTAGTTGGCTTTTTCTTCAGTGAGTCACGGTTCATTTGATGTACAGAGTGAAGTCCCAGGCTGTAACACTGTAGTTGGCTTTTTCTTCAGTGAGTCACGGTTCATTTGATGTACAGAGTGAAGTCCCAGGCTGTAACACTGTAGTTGGCTTTTTCTTCAGTGAGTCATGGTTCATTTGATGTACAGAGTGAAGTCCCAGGCTGTAACACTGTAGTTGGCTTTTTCTTCAGTGAGTCATGGTTCATTTGATGTACAGAGTGAAGTCCCAGGCTGTAACACTGTAGTTGGCTTTTTCTTCAGTGAGTCATGGTTCATTTGATGTACAGAGTGAAGTCCCAGGCTGTAACACTGTAGTTGGCTTTTTCTTCAGTGAGTCATGGTTCATTTGATGTACAGAGTGAAGTCCCAGGCTGTAACACTGTAGTTGGCTTTTTCTTCAGTGAGTCATGGTTCATTTGATGTACAGAGTGAAGTCCCAGGCTGTAACACTGTAGTTGGCTTTTTCTTCAGTGAGTCACAGTTCATTTGATGTACAGAGTGAAGTCCCAGGCTGTAACACTGTAGTTGGCTTTTTCTTCAGTGAGTCACAGTTCATTTGATGTACAGAGTGAAGTCCCAGGCTGTAACACTGTAGTTGGCTTTTTCTTCAGTGAGTCACAGTTCATTTGATGTACAGAGTGAAGTCCCAGGCTGTAACACTGTAGTTGGCTTTTTCTTCAGTGAGTCACGGTTCATTTGATGTACAGAGTGAAGTCCCAGGCTGTAACACTGTAGTTGGCTTTTTCTTCAGTGAGTCATGGTTCATTTGATGTACAGAGTGAAGTCCCAGGCTGTAACACTGTAGTTGGCTTTTTCTTCAGTGAGTCACGGTTCATTTGATGTACAGAGTGAAGTCCCAGGCTGTAACACTGTAGTTGGCTTTTTCTTCAGTGAGTCACAGTTCATTTGATGTACAGAGTGAAGTCCCAGGCTGTAACACTGTAGTTGGCTTTTTCTTCAGTGAGTCATGGTTCATTTGATGTACAGAGTGAAGTCCCAGGCTGTAACACTGTAGTTGGCTTTTTCTTCAGTGAGTCATGGTTCATTTGATGTACAGAGTGAAGTCCCAGGCTGTAACACTGTAGTTGGCTTTTTCTTCAGTGAGTCACGGTTCATTTGATGTACAGAGTGAAGTCCCAGGCTGTAACACTGTAGTTGGCTTTTTCTTCAGTGAGTCATGGTTCATTTGATGTACAGAGTGAAGTCCCAGGCTGTAACACTGTAGTTGGCTTTTTCTTCAGTGAGTCATGGTTCATTTGATGTACAGAGTGAAGTCCCAGGCTGTAACACTGTAGTTGGCTTTTTCTTCAGTGAGTCATGGTTCATTTGATGTACAGAGTGAAGTCCCAGGCTGTAACACTGTAGTTGGCTTTTTCTTCAGTGAGTCATGGTTCATTTGATGTACAGAGTGAAGTCCCAGGCTGTAACACTGTAGTTGGCTTTTTCTTCAGTGAGTCACGGTTCATTTGATGTACAGAGTGAAGTCCCAGGCTGTAACACTGTAGTTGGCTTTTTCTTCAGTGAGTCATGGTTCATTTGATGTACAGAGTGAAGTCCCAGGCTGTAACACTGTAGTTGGCTTTTTCTTCAGTGAGTCACGGTTCATTTGATGTACAGAGTGAAGTCCCAGGCTGTAACACTGTAGTTGGCTTTTTCTTCAGTGAGTCACAGTTCATTTGATGTACAGAGTGAAGTCCCAGGCTGTAACACTGTAGTTGGCTTTTTCTTCAGTGAGTCATGGTTCATTTGATGTACAGAGTGAAGTCCCAGGCTGTAACACTGTAGTTGGCTTTTTCTTCAGTGAGTCATGGTTCATTTGATGTACAGAGTGAAGTCCCAGGCTGTAACACTGTAGTTGGCTTTTTCTTCAGTGAGTCATGGTTCATTTGATGTACAGAGTGAAGTCCCAGGCTGTAACACTGTAGTTGGCTTTTTCTTCAGTGAGTCACGGTTCATTTGATGTACAGAGTGAAGTCCCAGGCTGTAACACTGTAGTTGGCTTTTTCTTCAGTGAGTCACGGTTCATTTGATGTACAGAGTGAAGTCCCAGGCTGTAACACTGTAGTTGGCTTTTCTTCAGTGAGTCATGGTTCATTTGATGTACAGAGTGAAGTCCCAGGCTGTAACACTGTAGTTGGCTTTTTCTTCAGTGAGTCACAGTTCATTTGATGTACAGAGTGAAGTCCCAGGCTGTAACACTGTAGTTGGCTTTTTCTTCAGTGAGTCATGGTTCATTTGATGTACAGAGTGAAGTCCCAGGCTGTAACACTGTAGTTGGCTTTTTCTTCAGTGAGTCACGGTTCATTTGATGTACAGAGTGAAGTCCCAGGCTGTAACACTGTAGTTGGCTTTTTCTTCAGTGAGTCATGGTTCATTTGATGTACAGAGTGAAGTCCCAGGCTGTAACACTGTAGTTGGCTTTTTCTTCAGTGAGTCATGGTTCATTTGATGTACAGAGTGAAGTCCCAGGCTGTAACACTGTAGTTGGCTTTTTCTTCAGTGAGTCATGGTTCATTTGATGTACAGAGTGAAGTCCCAGGCTGTAACACTGTAGTTGGCTTTTTCTTCAGTGAGTCATGGTTCATTTGATGTACAGAGTGAAGTCCCAGGCTGTAACACTGTAGTTGGCTTTTTCTTCAGTGAGTCACGGTTCATTTGATGTACAGAGTGAAGTCCCAGGCTGTAACACTGTAGTTGGCTTTTTCTTCAGTGAGTCACAGTTCATTTGATGTACAGAGTGAAGTCCCAGGCTGTAACACTGTAGTTGGCTTTTTCTTCAGTGAGTCATGGTTCATTTGATGTACAGAGTGAAGTCCCAGGCTGTAACACTGTAGTTGGCTTTTTCTTCAGTGAGTCATGGTTCATTTGATGTACAGAGTGAAGTCCCAGGCTGTAACACTGTAGTTGGCTTTTTCTTCAGTGAGTCACGGTTCATTTGATGGACAGAGTGGAGTCCCAGGCTGAAAATATGTCGCTGGCTTTTTCTTCAGTGAGTCATGGTTCATTTAATGTACAGAGTGAAGTCCCAGGCTGTAACACTGTAGTTGTTTTTTTCTTCAGTGAGTCATGGTTCATTAAATGTACAGAGTGGAGTCCCAGGCTGTAATACTGCAGTTGGCTTTTTCTTCAGTGATTCACGGTTCATTTGATGTACAGAGAGAAGTCCCAGGCTGTAATACTGTAGTTGCCTTTTTCTTCAGTGAGTCACAGTTCATTTGATGTACAGAGTGAAGTCCCAGGCTGTAACACTGTAGTTGGCTTTTTCTTCAGTGAGTCATGGTTCATTTGATGTACAGAGTGAAGTCCCAGGCTGTAACACTGTAGTTGGCTTTTTCTTCAGTGAGTCACGGTTCATTTGATGTACAGAGTGAAGTCCCAGGCTGTAACACTGTAGTTGGCTTTTTCTTCAGTGAGTCACAGTTCATTTGATGTACAGAGTGAAGTCCCAGGCTGTAACACTGTAGTTGGCTTTTTCTTCAGTGAGTCACGGTTCATTTGATGTACAGAGTGAAGTCCCAGGCTGTAACACTGTAGTTGGCTTTTTCTTCAGTGAGTCACGGTTCATTTGATGTACAGAGTGAAGTCCCAGGCTGTAACACTGTAGTTGGCTTTTTCTTCAGTGAGTCATGGTTCATTTGATGTACAGAGTGAAGTCCCAGGCTGTAACACTGTAGTTGGCTTTTTCTTCAGTGAGTCACGGTTCATTTGATGTACAGAGTGAAGTCCCAGGCTGTAACACTGTAGTTGGCTTTTTCTTCAGTGAGTCACGGTTCATTTGATGTACAGAGTGAAGTCCCAGGCTGTAACACTGTAGTTGGCTTTTTTTCAGTGAGTCACGGTTCATTTGATGTACAGAGTGAAGTCCCAGGCTGTAACACTGTAGTTGGCTTTTTCTTCAGTGAGTCACAGTTCATTTGATGTACAGAGTGAAGTCCCAGGCTGTAACACTGTAGTTGGCTTTTTCTTCAGTGAGTCATGGTTCATTTGATGTACAGAGTGAAGTCCCAGGCTGTAACACTGTAGTTGGCTTTTTCTTCAGTGAGTCACAGTTCATTTGATGTACAGAGTGAAGTCCCAGGCTGTAACACTGTAGTTGGCTTTTTCTTCAGTGAGTCACGGTTCATTTGATGTACAGAGTGAAGTCCCAGGCTGTAACACTGTAGTTGGCTTTTTCTTCAGTGAGTCATGGTTCATTTGATGTACAGAGTGAAGTCCCAGGCTGTAACACTGTAGTTGGCTTTTTCTTCAGTGAGTCATGGTTCATTTGATGTACAGAGTGAAGTCCCAGGCTGTAACACTGTAGTTGGCTTTTTCTTCAGTGAGTCATGGTTCATTTGATGTACAGAGTGAAGTCCCAGGCTGTAACACTGTAGTTGGCTTTTTCTTCAGTGAGTCATGGTTCATTTGATGTACAGAGTGAAGTCCCAGGCTGTAACACTGTAGTTGGCTTTTTCTTCAGTGAGTCACAGTTCATTTGATGTACAGAGTGAAGTCCCAGGCTGTAACACTGTAGTTGGCTTTTTCTTCAGTGAGTCACAGTTCATTTGATGTACAGAGTGAAGTCCCAGGCTGTAACACTGTAGTTGGCTTTTTCTTCAGTGAGTCATGGTTCATTTGATGTACAGAGTGAAGTCCCAGGCTGTAACACTGTAGTTGGCTTTTTCTTCAGTGAGTCATGGTTCATTTGATGTACAGAGTGAAGTCCCAGGCTGTAACACTGTAGTTGGCTTTTTCTTCAGTGAGTCACGGTTCATTTGATGTACAGAGTGAAGTCCCAGGCTGTAACACTGTAGTTGGCTTTTTCTTCAGTGAGTCACGGTTCATTTGATGTACAGAGTGAAGTCCCAGGCTGTAACACTGTAGTTGGCTTTTTCTTCAGTGAGTCATGGTTCATTTGATGTACAGAGTGAAGTCCCAGGCTGTAACACTGTAGTTGGCTTTTTCTTCAGTGAGTCATGGTTCATTTGATGTACAGAGTGAAGTCCCAGGCTGTAACACTGTAGTTGGCTTTTTCTTCAGTGAGTCACGGTTCATTTGATGTACAGAGTGAAGTCCCAGGCTGTAACACTGTAGTTGGCTTTTTCTTCAGTGAGTCACGGTTCATTTGATGTACAGAGTGAAGTCCCAGGCTGTAACACTGTAGTTGGCTTTTTCTTCAGTGAGTCACGGTTCATTTGATGTACAGAGTGAAGTCCCAGGCTGTAACACTGTAGTTGGCTTTTTCTTCAGTGAGTCACGGTTCATTTGATGTACAGAGTGAAGTCCCAGGCTGTAACACTGTAGTTGGCTTTTTCTTCAGTGAGTCACGGTTCATTTGATGTACAGAGTGAAGTCCCAGGCTGTAACACTGTAGTTGGCTTTTTCTTCAGTGAGTCACGGTTCATTTGATGTACAGAGTGAAGTCCCAGGCTGTAACACTGTAGTTGGCTTTTTCTTCAGTGAGTCATGGTTCATTTGATGTACAGAGTGAAGTCCCAGGCTGTAACACTGTAGTTGGCTTTTTCTTCAGTGAGTCACGGTTCATTTGATGTACAGAGTGAAGTCCCAGGCTGTAACACTGTAGTTGGCTTTTTCTTCAGTGAGTCATGGTTCATTTGATGTACAGAGTGAAGTCCCAGGCTGTAACACTGTAGTTGGCTTTTTCTTCAGTGAGTCACGGTTCATTTGATGTACAGAGTGAAGTCCCAGGCTGTAACACTGTAGTTGGCTTTTTCTTCAGTGAGTCACGGTTCATTTGATGTACAGAGTGAAGTCCCAGGCTGTAACACTGTAGTTGGCTTTTTCTTCAGTGAGTCACGGTTCATTTGATGTACAGAGTGAAGTCCCAGGCTGTAACACTGTAGTTGGCTTTTTCTTCAGTGAGTCATGGTTCATTTGATGTACAGAGTGAAGTCCCAGGCTGTAACACTGTAGTTGGCTTTTTCTTCAGTGAGTCACGGTTCATTTGATGTACAGAGTGAAGTCCCAGGCTGTAACACTGTAGTTGTCTTTTTCTTCAGTGAGTCACGGTTCATTTGATGTACAGAGTGAAGTCCCAGGCTGTAACACTGTAGTTGGCTTTTTCTTCAGTGAGTCACAGTTCATTTCAATGGTGTTGGTATTGTCTTGGTTACTATATATGTACATGCTAGAGGTTGGGCAAGCATCTCCTATGGGAATTCTCTTTTACTGTCATTTCATTACTTATGTTTGCTGGTAAACAAGAAAAGAAATGGGTCTACTGAAATAATGATGGATAACTATTCTTAACATTTATTTATTTCCCTTTTCTAAGTAACAGGCTTTTCCCCTGAAGTAGGTATTGTATTGCAATGAGCAATATCCCTCTCAGTATATCATCAGACTGATCCTTTGCCATCCCCAGGGTAGCCTCCGTAACTTGTTACTAGTTGCTTTCTGGCTTGCTGGAAAATAAAATGTTTGCTCTTTAAACAGATGAATTTTTTGTCCAGGACTCTCAGGTAAACTAATTGTTCCTGTGAACTTGATGTTCTTAATTTAATGATCTGTAACAAGCAGTGCTGTAAACATGTCTCAGTTTACTATATCATGGAAGCAGTACTGTAGGTGATTGTGTTACATAACACATTAGTGTAATATTTCAACACACTTATCAACATGGAAATACTAGAAGCTTTGTAGCACCTCAGATTCAAACGACTAAAGAGGGGCAATAGTATGAATTATTAACGTAATACAAAAGCAAGCTGGGAAAGCAGAAAATCCACTTTGCATTTTAACATTTTCACTATTTTTCCAAGAGATCTTAATTATTATACATAGGAAATTCTCATTTGTGATTCAATGTATGTAAACAGGTAATATATTTTTAAATACAGCAATTAATTAATTAACATTTGTTTACCAGGAAAGTCCAACTTGGAATGAAGCCATTGTTCATCAGAGACCAAGAAAGAAACACTCTAGATGTATGTCTTTGTAATGTGGGAGGAAACCTGAGTACCCCCACACAAATGCAGAGAGAATATGCAGACTCCACACAGACAGCACTCCAGCCAAGAACCAAACCGGAGAACCTCTTTTGTGAGGCGACAACACTACCATGCGGCATAATGGCAGTGTTAATGGTACTCAATAATTGGGAGAAGCGGGACACTCCACTGAAATATGCAAGTTCACACGGGCTAGACTACTTCCAGTATTTATGTGTTAATGTATCTGTACTAATCCTCCCATTTTAGGTTTGTGTAATACTGTGGCTAATTTTTTTGTTTCATATTTCAGTACATTTTCCAGATCCAAAGCTTGAAAACTAGGCTTGTTCTGTTTATCTGTGCAGGTGATGTCTGTACAACATGTTCTGTACAACATGTCATATCACTGACATTCCTAATTAACTTTGCTTTACTTTGTTAAGCATGATAGGTTTATCCAATCTTTTACTTACAGCAACAAATCCATAAAGGCTTTAGCTGAAATACTAATAAGGCACTAAAATTTCATCCCTTACACTGATGTTTGGGCTTCATATATATATTATCCATACCAAATCAATATATATACTTTTTGTTCGGATTATTTAGAGGATATTATGCCATTGTTGTTTCATATATAATATATTTTTTTATAATACAGAAACCATCTCAAATATGTGTTTGATAGTTGTTAGGTCAAGTAAATCAACTGTCATTCCTTCTACTGACTGGATTGGAACCTGATTTTCTGCATATATGCATATCCTGAACTTAAACATGTCCGCCACTCTGTCACGTAGAAACCATAATTCACCACTGTGTGCCATTGTTGGCTAATACCTCTAAATTAACATAACTACATCTGCCTTTTATTTCGGAGAGAATATATATATTTTTTAATTTATGCATATCTTTCATCAGTTACAAGTCATAAATTTATCACAAGACAGGGATGCTTGCCTTTGGGTAAAAGGTGGAGTTTTTGCTCTGTCAATTCAAATCCTTTCATCTCTGCTAAATGAGTCATAAGACATTTAATATAACTATGTGTCTGGGAAATGATGCCAGCCCACTGATGTTATTTAAAGTCTAGAGTTTAACCTGCTTACAGAAATCATCCTTGTCTCATTAGTGGTTGTTTGTTGTTTACTCCTCTGTCGTATAGCTTGTTTCAACCAATGAATTTTATAACAGTCTTGCTGGTGTGTGTGAGCACATTGATAATTCTTTACTTTGTTTAGTCTTTGCTAATTGTATACATTTGTGACCAAAGTACAACAATGTCAGACTTGAAGGAATTGTGAAATGTGATTTCTTTGTGATTGGACTTAGGTTATTAAAAAGAACCTTTGCAAACTTCCTTTGTGAGCCTTCATAATGCCCTTGCGAAGGTCAAACAGGTTTCTATTACATGTTTGTTTTTTGCTTATAAAGTCCGCATTCTAATGCTAACACTTGAGGTGATCTGCATTTTGTTTAACTTTATGTAAGACTTACTGAATATTGCAAAATTAGAAACATTTTAAGACTGTCTTGATTTCTAAGATTAAGGAATTTGCATAGCCCACCATAGTGAAGTGGTGGAAAACAATGCCATTTGTACATTTAAAAGCTCCTAAACTGAACACAGAAGATTCTGATTAAGTTTCCAGTCATAACCAGGTTGTTAGGTGTTCAAATAGTGGATGCCAAGAAATTCATCTCAAGAATGAAGTGAAGCAATGTCTCTCCAATTGCTGCAGGTGCTTTGTATGGTACATGCCAAATAAGGTGTTATACTCAATTATGGACTGGATTAGTGTCAAGTATAGAGGGGTTATAACCCCTTTTGAGGTGATGCATTTACTAATCTAGTGTGCCATGTAGAAAGCCTTTTTTACTACAGTAGACACATGGTGGTCAAAGTTAAGGTCACAGTCAACTTGTGAACAAAAGTCCCTTAATACTTAATGGGTACTTAGAGTATTGTAGCTGATTTGATAGTGTGAAGGGGCATTGTTTGCGCCGAAGGGAATGATGCATTTCTTTGCATCAGTTTGAGACTGTGACTAAGACACTTATCGTTGGTCCGTGTAAGACCCTCCTGGAGTATATTGACATCATTTGGGGAATTCAATAATTGTACCCAGCAACCACAACCCTTAGTTTTGACCTGCACGTCTCAGAAGTATAGAACCAAAGAGTAGGGGGCCCAACATTGACCTCTGTTGCACCCCACTGGTAAGAGGTCTGCTGGTTGATGTGGAGTCACCCACTTTGATAGTGTGTGTGTCTGACTTTTGAGTTAGTTATCAATCCATTTTACAGCAAAGGGGGTTACATTCAGTTTGCTATGTTTATTGGTAATGCTTGAGTGTGGGATTGTGTTGAAAGACTTTGCCAAGCCTTTGCCAAGTCAAGGTACGCTGTGTATGCAGACTGACCCTCATCAATGGCCCTGGTTACATTTTCAAAAAAATCCACAAGATTTAACAGGCAGTATCTGCCATTACGAAGCCAAATTGGGTTAGGATCCAGGGTTTGGAGGTCACCTATGTCTTTATTTATGAGGTCATTAATGATACATTTTATAGCCTTACAGATGAGGCTGGTCAGGCTTATGGATCTGTAATTCCCCATGTCTGTTGCTAGGCCACCTTTGTGGAGGGGAAATAACTGTTGCTGTTCTCCATTCCGCAAGAACAAAGCCTGTGGTTAGACTGTAATTGAAAAGAGTACTTAATGTTGATGCTAGTTCAGGTTTTAGCCTGTTTGGAAGACAGTCTGAGATGCCGTCTGGTCCCATAGAGGCTGTGCTTTTTGCCTTGGTCAAGGTTTCATGACTTGTTCTTCAAATATATAGGGTAGGGAGTTGAGGCAAGGTTTGTGATAGATTTGGAGGGGATGGGGGAGTGAAATTTTCACAAAACTTATCAGCTACCAAATCTACTCTCTCTGTAGTGTCAGTGTGTGTGATGCTGTTGGTCACTAGTTCTGCACATGCTTGGGTCCTACATTTTGGGCTACATACACAGCTGTACAAGGCCTTATGGTTATCCTTGGCTGTGCTAGGTAAGTTTTTTTTCAGGCCCTTAGAGGATTTAACAAGTTGTCTTATTGGGTCTATATCAAAAGCTCAAAAGCTTAAAAGAGCAAAAGCTTTTATCGAGCTGTAAACATCTAAATCACTAAATAGCAAAAACACGGAACAGCGATTTTTTTTCCCAGGGGAAAAAAATCACTGGGCCATTTTTGGGACTTTGCCATTTCCTCCACTGTGGTGCGATCTCGGAGTTGGTATATTTAAGTAGGGGGGGTGAAGCTCCCCACTTTATTTTGTATTTGAATTTGTTTTTTTTTTGTTTTGATTTTTGTTTTGTGAAGCAGCTGTTTTTTCCCTGAGAAAAAAAAATCACTGTTCCATGTCTTTGCTATTTAGTGGTTTTGATGTTTACAGCTTGATAAAAGAGCGTTCACTCTTTTAAACTTTCAAGCTTGTAATATAGACCTGTCTTATTTGCCTGTTGAGGCTGAGGATGGTGCTTTTCCATTGTTGGGGTCTCGCATTTTTTTCATGGACAGCAACTTTTTGCATTTATTGTAAGGTTTGTTGATGCTGGATGACCACCAGGGCAACTTGTTTTTACTTGGGGCTCTGGCTTTGATTCCTTCTGGTACAGCCAAGTCTATACACTTATGCAAGTGATTGTATAGGGCTTTAGTGTAAGCTTCAGAGCAGTTACCACTTCCAGCTGGGGGTAGAGCTCAGAATGCATTTATACCTTCACCTAGGAGGGTATAGTTTGACTTGGGGAAGTTTTTTAGTCTGATCTCACCCTTTGTTCATAGGTTCATAGGTTGGTACTAGGCTATCGATCCTAGGGTCCATACAAGCCTAGCCATAACAATTCCCTGGATATTTCTTCCCACAATATTTACTTCCCTGCACCCCTGTCTAGCAGGACGACTGACGTGATCCCCGGGGTGAATTTACTATCTCCCATCCAATCGTCAAGGTTCCTTTTGAAGAGGGCTAAGGAGGAGCTCTGCTTGACATGTATGGGCAGTCTATTCCAGAGTATGGAGAATCTCTGGGTCAGGAACCTATCCCTCCAGCATGTTTTGTTCATTGTGATGACAAGGTTTAGATCCCTGGAGCATGTGGCTCTGAGGGATTGGGATTTCTTTAAGTGGAGCATGTCCAACAGCTCAAGGTTTGACATGGCCTTGTATGTTAAGCAGAGATCACCTCTGAGTAGATGATGTGCCACAGAGTATAGCTGGAGTTTTTTAGATGGTCAGCATAGGGTATCTACTTTAGGCCTGTGACTCTTTTAGTGAGGTATTTCTGCGGCCTTTCCAGCTGTTGCAGATGTCTTGTGAGGTACATACCAAATGGGGCTTTGTACTCTATAATGGGTCTAATGAGGGATGAGTACAGTGGGACAATGACCTCATTTTTTCTGGATGAAAAGCCCTTAGTGATAAAGTGTGCCACATAGAAAGATTTCCTGACAGTTGTGGTGATGTGGTTATCGAAGGTGAGACCACTGTCTACCTGTGTCCCTAAGTTTCTCATCACACTTTCGGTGTTGGTGTACTGCCACCTATGTGGTAATTCATGGGTACATGTTTTTTCCGAAAGGGGATAACTATATATTTCTTGGCATTAAGCTTAAGCTCATGGCTCTGGCACCAAGCATCTGTTTCAGTAAGGCCCTTTTGTAGAATATCCACATCATTTGGGGATTCAATAATGGCTCCCAGTTTGCAGTCATCTGCAAACTTTGTTAGCCAGAGTCCCTTAGTGTTGGCCTGTACTTCAGATAAGTAGATGCCAAACACGAGCGGTCCCATTACTGAACCCTGAGGTACTCCACTTGTCACTTGTCTGGAGCTGGATTTGGAATCAGCTACCTTTACAGTCTGGGTTCTGTCAGTAAGCCAGTTGGCAACACATCGAGTGACGTAGGGATTTATTTACATAGAGATTTTTGTGAGTTCTGGTGTTAGTGTCAGCTCGAAGATGATTGATTTCTGGTCAAATTTAACTAATAAGGGCCTGACAGTTGCAGTATTGCATCCGTTTGACATGTTAGCGAGGACCAGCTCTAGTATGTTTGTTCCTCTTGTCAGGGTATGAACAATTTGATTTGTTCCAGGGCATTTGAGTTAACAAAGTCAAGGAACATTTGCACTAGTGGGTGCAGGCTAGAGTAGGTTTCCCATTTGATGGTGGGATAATTGAAATCCTCCATAATCAGAGTGTTCGGTAATATCTGGATTCTTTCCAGTTTGGTCAAGTAGGCTTTGTGCAGGTCATGACACATGGAGTGGGATCTATAACTGGCTATGACTTGAATGGGAGGTCTTACCCACTGTAACTTAAACTTGGAGTAACTCCATGGAGTTGTCCATTCTAACTAAATGGGAAGTGAATTTATCTCTAATATAGATAGAAACACCACCTCCTTTGGTTCTCAGATGTTCATGTTGCGGTCTGAAGGTGTTCATAGGTCCATAGGTGTGTACTAGGCTAATGGCCCTGGAGCCTTTGCAAGCCTAGCCCATAGGATTATCCTGGCATCATGCCACCTGACCTTAGTTCCCAGTGCCTCTGTTGAGTAGAGCCACTGGAGTGATCCCTAGGGTAAATTTTCTACTTCCCATCCACTCATCAATATTTCTCTTGAAGAGGGCCAGTGAAGTGCTTTGTTTGACATGTATGAGAAATCTGTTCCATAGCATGGGCAGTCTCTGGGTTATGAACCTGTCCCTCCAGCATGTTCTTTATTGTGATAATGAGGTTGAGGTCTCTGGAGCATGTGGTGCGGAGGGATTGGGATTTCTTTAGAAGCAGCATTTCTAACAGAGCTGGGTCAGACATGGCTTTGTAAGTCAAGCAGCGATCGCCTCTTAGTAGATGATATGAGACAGAGAAGCTGGAGTTTCTTGATTATGTCCATATAGAACAAGTGTTTAAGACCTAGGATCCTCTTTGTGAGGTACTTTTGCGGCCTCTCCAGTTGTTGCAGGTGTCTAGTGAGGTACATGCCAAATGGGGCATTGTACTCAGTGATTGGCCTAGTGAGGGAAGAGTAGAGGGAGACAATGACCTCTTTATTCCTGGATGAAAAACCCTTAGTAATGAGATGTGCCACATAGAAGGACTTTCTGACCACAGTGGCAATGTGGTAGTCAAAAGAGAGGTTGTTGTCAACCTGTGTTCCCAGATCTCTTATAATGCCTTCTGCATTCAGTGGACTACCATCGATGTGGTAATTCATGGGAACTGGGTTTTCCCAAATGGGATGATGACACATTTTTTGGCATTGAGCTTAAGGCCATGGTTTTGACACCAGTCATTTGTCTCAGTAAGGCCTTTCTGTAGGATGTCAACATCACTTGCAGAGTTAATAATAGCTCCCAACTTGCAATCGTCTGTGAACTTTGTCAGCCAGAGTCCCTTCATGTTGGCCTGAACTTCAGAGAAGTAGATACCAAATAGGAGAGGACCCAGGACCAAACCCTGTGGGACTCCACTTGTGACTCGGAGTCAGCTACTTTCAGACCGTGGGTTCTATCTGTGAGCCAGTTTGCAACCCACCCAGTGATATAAGGGTCGATGTCTAGCTTAGTGAGTTTTTCTATGATTCTTGAGTAGGGAATTGTATCAAAGGCCTTGGTCAGATCAAGGTAGGCTGTATGAACCACTTTGCCTTCATCCACAGTTCTGGTGACTGACTCAAAGAAGTCAACCAAGTTAAGCAGGCATGATCTACCCTTCACAAAACCAAACTGGGTGGGATCCAGAGTTGGGAGATTCCCTATATCCTTGTTTATTAGGTCCATGATGATGCTTTCCATAGCTTTGCATATCAGACTAATCAGGCTAATGGGGGGATAGTTCCCAGGGTCTGTAGTCACTCCTCCTTTGTGGACAGGGATGACTGTAGCAGTGTGCCATTCGGTAGGGACAAGGCTTGCAAGGCTGGAGTACTCTCTGAGGCCTTGAACCAGGTTTCTGTGACTGCACAGACATCTACAGCTTCCAGTGATAGAAGTGTTTTCAGGCTGTGCATTATGTCATCTAGCTCCTAGTATTTAGCAGCAGGACTCATATTATCTTGTTGTTGTTTGTCTTTTGGCTTTTCCCAGTTAGGGGTCGCCACAGCAGAACTCCAGTCCGCTAATGATTGGCAGTAGATTTTCACGAACACCGAGGTGCCAGCTTGATGTCCAACTTTCAACGAAGGCGCGCCCATTTACGCATGTCTTTCGAATGCCCATCCACCCGCGGGGAGGACATGCAGACTCCACACAGAAGGCACTCCCTGCACTTCAGGTGAGAATCAAACGGGAGAACCTCTTGCTGTGAGACAACAACGCTACTGCTGCACCACCGCGGATGTACATATGACCCATATTTTGTTATGATTGGCAAATTTCACATTAGTAAGTTTATTTTTGAGACTTTATCTAAAAAAAGGCACTATGGGGGAGGCAAGAGACTTTGCCAGCAGCCAAAAGCCTAGAGGAGCCAGGTGCAAAGTGTCTCTGGCAAAGCACCAAGGTTTTTCGACCATGTCTTCCAGGCTGACAGGAACTGGATCCCCTTTGGATGACACCAAAAACTAAGCCAATTATTGAAACCAATAATTTTTTGTTTATACTGTGGCATTATTCTAGATGAGGGCAGTATCCTGCTCAAGGCTAGAGACATATCTGCCTGGGACACGCACTCAGGGGGTTCAGTCATTTCTCTCTTCATATAACCCAGTGAGGTACATGTCAGGTCGTTCACTCCAACATGAATTATGACAGAGTCATAATGGTACTTGTTGCTGACAGACATGAGTGCATGCGTGATCTGATGAATCTTGGCACAGGACAGGCAGCTGATTGTGACTTTCTCCTTGTCCAACCTGGTGAGTGGGGCATCCATGTGTCTCACTATGAAGTCTCCAATGACTAGAGTCTTGAGTGTTATTCCTTACAGGCTTGGTAGGTGAGACACTGGTGTTGCTATGTTTCATGGCTGCTGTGGGAACTGTGTTAGTTGTAGCAGTCTTGTGTTATGGAGGTCTCTAGCATCTCGGTAGGTTTTTTTGAGAGAACCTCTACGTATGTTGATTTTTGTGTTGGATGTGTACTATGTGTATGAGTAGTGGTACTATGTGCATGTGTAGTGGTGGGTGGATTTCAGAGTTTTGAACTTTCGGTATTATGGTCTCAGTCAAATGAATTTCTATCAAATTAACTTTCTATCATATGAAATAGACCCATATATATATATATATATATATATATATATATATATATATATATATATATATATATACATATATATGGGTCTATTTCATATGATAGAAAGTTAATTTGATAGAGAGAGGGAGAGAGACACACACACACACACACACACACACACACACACACACACACACACACACACACACACACACATATATATATATATATATATATATATATATTTATATGTTTGTATATGTATGTATTATATATATATATATATATATATATATATGTATATATATATATATATATATATATG
>NC_056744.1:474696184-474808684 GCF_019279795.1 Protopterus annectens
GAAGTTTGCGCTGAACTTGTCTGCCAGTATTTTGGCAATGTCTGTGGGCTCAGTGATTTTTGTATCATTTTGGACTAATTCTGAGCATATGTGGGAGTTTCCACCCAGGTTTCTGACATAGCTGAAGAAGTAATGACATCTTTAATAAGTTTATTTAATTCTCTGTACGTATGTGCTGTCATTATCATAGCAAGGGGTGTGAGTATACTGTATGGGACACCTGAGTATACATGGCTAGTGCTACAATCTTTTCTCTTTGTATTTGTTTCATACATGGGTAGTATCCCAGGTTATATACAGTCACACTTGCATGTTACACCAGCTACAGTGCACTGGTTGACAAAATAGTTTAACACATATTGTATCATTACATTAGTACTTTTAACAGTGCTTTTCCAAGTAAGAATAGATTGCAGATTGTAGTACTGGAACCATACACCCCTGCATGCAAGGCTGGACTCTGAGTAGTGACTATCTTGTTCTTGGTGTTTGAGCTGTATGTTTATATATATCACCTATTGGATATTGATCTGATATGTTGAAATTAACTGTTGACTACTATGTTTTTTTGGACATGTCATTGAGGACTGCTGTCATGTAGTAATGGCATACCTTTCAGTTTAAGACGTGTATCTTTCCACACATTCATCCTAATGCATAACCTGTTGGCTATCTACTTTCTGTCTGTCCTCTGTACAGTTGTGCAGATGTCAGGTATTGCTATGGCCATACCACTAGGGAGGTGCCCACATTGTATTGTGCTGTGGGCCTGGACACTGCTGCTAGTTCCAACATATGGGACATTCCTTAATGTGTGTCTTGCCCCTTTTCCTTGCCTGTGTGAGGGACATTACAGAGGTGGTGGCCTACAGATTCACATACAGCAGGTGGCAATACATCACAGGACAGGTCATGTGGAGACAGCCAACCAACATGGGGGACATATCCCCAGATTTGTGAACAGATTTTATGTCATCAGTGCTGTTATACACATGGTGGATTGATAGATTGACAGGGTTTGTGTGGACATGCATTTAATGTGTGACATCATGACTCACAGTGTTATGTCTCTGACATACCTTTCCACTGGCACGCTGTTCACAGACTGGACACATGTCTACCTGTTATGTTTTGTCTGTTCCCCAGACAGTTGGTGTCCTTGGTAAATCAGCCATGGACTCTGGCGAATGCAGTCAGTAAATACCCACATCTATTGGTATTACCAACATCATATTCCTCATAAAGGATGTTGCAGCTGTCTCAATGTATGACAGCAATAATTCCAATCAACCCATTGAAGCTGACCAGGTTGAATGAGCCAGTATGACCTACCCTTCAGAAAAGAAAACTGTGTGGGATCCTGAGTCTGCAGATTCCCATATCCCTGTTTATTAGCTGCATGATGATGCATTCCATAGCTTCACATAACAGACTTGTCAGGCAGTTGAGGTGGTATTTCTCAGGGTCTGTAGTCACACCTTTTTGTTGAGAGGGGTGACTGTTGCAGTGCACAATTCAGTAGGGGCAAAGCCTGAACTGAGGCTGTTTTTGAACAGGGCACACAGGTGAAGTGCCAGGTCACTCTGTAGTTCATGTAGAACACAGCCATGGCAGTGGCTGGACACACATTTTTTTTTCTTTTTCTTCACAGCCAGGGATATTTTCAGGTCCCATATTAGCTGTATTCTTGGCCTTGGACAGTGGAGTTTTAACCTGTGCAGCAGTAATACTGGGTGCCTGGCAGTGTACTGGTATTGTGATTTGTCCTTTGGGGGGGATAGGGGTAAAGTTTGCACTCAGTATATTGGCATTATTTATTGGCTCAGTCTGGGAGGTACCATTGTCTAGTAGCTCAGAACAAATCTTGGTATTGCCATGGCAATTCTTTACAAAACTATGAGGCCTTGTGGTTGTCATTACTATGTGCTCCAATTCTGTTTTCACAGCTAACTTTGTAGTATTTGATGAGGAATCTCAACTTTTAATTGAGGCTGATAAGGGTTTATTTCCAGTCTTGAGACTTCATCTTATTCCATAATGGCTCCCTCCTTCTGTTGTACACTTTCTTTATGGCAAGTGACCACCAGGTCAGCTTCCTTTTTTGGAGATGAGGGTCCAGGTTGTATTGGATATGGTGGTATCCATGCATTTGTGTACGTGCCCATAGTGCATTGTTGTTTGATTCAGTTGTCATGCAACTAGTCTCCATTTGCATGGCTGCAGTGAGGTTAGCCACCTCTGTTTTTTATGAGGCCATACTTAGCTTTGGAAAGGCTTTTAATGGTGGGTGCCTATGTGGGGGGTGGGGGTGAGAGCTGTGGATTTCCAAAGGTGATTAATTTGCGCTCAGATATAACATGGGAGGAGTTGACTACTGGTGTAGAGCAACAGTCACCCATGTTAGCAAGGACCAGGTCAATGTGATGGGCGTGTGTATTGGTACATGGGTAGCTTTCTTAGTTAATGGTGGGGTAGCTGAAGTCAACCAGTATGAGAGTGTTAGGTTGGACACTAATATTCTCCAGAGTGTTTATGGACATGGATTGTGAGTCTTTGGACATGTTTGGGGACCTATAGCAGGCTACAACCTGAACCACTGTCTTATCCAATGTTAGCTACGCCTGCAGGAAATGTAATGCATTACGTTGGTCTACCACTCTGGAGGTGTGTGCATCCTTAATGAATATGAAAATACCACCACCTTTGAAGCTTCAGTCCAGGTTCTGCAGCCAAAGGTTGTGGAATGAATTATAGGCTTTTACTGCAGGGGTGCTTCCTGCTGCCTTTAACCAGGTCTCTGTTGCAGCACAGATGTCATTGTTCCCCATTTTAAGGAATACTTACAGTGAGTGCATTTTCAGATTTAGAATTCTAGTATGCAGCAGCATGACCCTCTGATTGCATGTCTTTGTAGCTGTCATATATTTCTGCATATTTATGTATACATATATATATATATATATATATATATATATATATATATATATATATATATATATATATATATATATATATACACATATATATATATATGTGTGTGCATATATGTGGATATATGTGTGTATATGTGTGTGTGTGTGTGTGTGTGTGTGTGTGTGTGTGTGTGTGTGTGTGTGTGTGTGTGTGTTATGCATTGATTTGCCCACATATATGCATCTCTCTGTACATATATACATGTATATATAGAGTAACTGATTCTACAGACTTCTTTCCCTACTGTTGGATGACTGTATAACTGATATGTTTGGAATGTCATCAGTATTTTGTAGGGCTCAGATGGTGTAATGGTACATTGCTTTGATCATAGTTTACAAGGCCCTGGGTCCAACATTTCACAGGCCTTATTATTTTGTTCCAAGGCAGAACAATTCTGCTGGGGAGGAAGGGATAAGGGCAATAATTAAAAGAGATCCCTAGTTTGGGCCCTTTCACCCCCATTTAGACAGCCTTTGGCCAGATTTGTTGCAGTAAGAGATTCAGAGTGTGGATCTGATATCGACTGCACTACACACACACACACACACATATATATATATATATATATATATATATATATATATATATATATATACATACATATATATATATATATATATATATATATATACATATATATATATACATATATATATATATATATATATATATATATATATATATATATATATGTATATACATATATACATATATACATATATACATATATACATAAATATATTTTCCCTACTGTTGAATGACTATGCTGCATGATATGTTTGAAAAAACATCAGACGCTTCTGCAGTTCACATGGCTTAGTGGTAAATTGCTGTGGCTATGGTATGCTGGGTTCTGGGCTTCAGACTTGCAAGAGCTGATTATTTTGTTTCTGGGCAGAACAAGAGCTGTTGAATACAGAGTGATTAAGGCACTTTTAAGCAGTTGCAAGCGGGTTTGCGTGGAGGAAAGCAATGCTAACGTCCGGTTAAATATACTTACAGATGGCTCTAAAAGTGCTTAATCTGTGTAGGCATCACTTAGCACTGCACAAACAGGCTTAGTCCCGCTTATTACTGCTTACTCCCACTTACCCTTAAGCTAATTTCTTTAAAAGAAAAGAAAAAAAAGGGTGATAGAAAAGTGGTGAAAAAGGGGGCACAAAGAGGATAAAACAATATGAAAGATACCTAGGGATGTGCAGGATGGGTATAGGGAAGGTCCATAGCTGTCCATTTATTCTACAGCAACAGCTGTGCATATATACTGAATTTGGAGGTAAAAGTGGACATTTAAACATCTGAGAGAGGAGTGAGGACAACAATAATGCGTTGTGAAGCCAATTAGACAGGATTACATGTGTCTAGTGGACAGGTGTGTAAAATGGACAGCTATGTATAGGGCGACATTTTTTTTTGGGGAACAGATTGCCTTTTTTTTTAAGGTGAGAGTGGGATGTTGGGGAAGGACAGTAGGTATATTTGGGAAGATAGGTTGGGTAGGAAGACAGAGAAGACAGCATACGAGGGCAGTATATGACACATGTGTGGGTAAACACTTTTGATGGGGAGGTGTGTTTGGTAATCGGAAGTCCACGAGCCCACAAACGGATACAGTGGGACTGAGGTCCCCACCCTTGGACAGGTCATTACTGCACCTTAACAGCCCTGAAGGTGGCTGTGCTGGGGGCTGAGCAGGAGGGGCAGGCTGACCCTCTAATTGCGCTACACGGCCCTCATGCTGGTGTAGCAGGTCTCCCAATTCCTTGCAGAGCTCACTACGCACCAGACCCCGGACCTGGACTTGAGTGACAGGATCCTGTCTGCACCCGGGTGGGTGAGCCCCATCCCCTGAGGCAGTTCCATCTGAAGGTGGTGCAGGACCAATGGATGAGGAGGACCTGGGGTGGGTCCCAGATGTCCTGGGGCCCGATGCCACAGCCAGATGAGGAGGGAGAGGCATATCCACTAGGATCGGCCTTCCCTGATGTGCTATGGTGTTGCAGTTTTAGAAGAGATGTTGGTTAGTAATGGTAAACACATTCCAGGATTAGTTATAACAGCATGCATGACTATTTCCATTAAACCAAAATAACAGATTTGGAACATTTGCATAGCAAACAGAACATGCATATATGGAACCACAGTGGGCATTACACCGACATGCAGGTTACACTGATAGCAACAGGCCACCAATGATAGTATTTGAACAGGGAACATTAATTGGAATACATTTCAACATTTGTAGAACAACAAGACACATGTCTCAACAGTAGGTATGGTGGAAAACATACCCATTCATTTATGTGTTTAGATTATTGGTGAAGATAAGGTGGGGGAGAGAGAGAGATGTCAGTTAACAAATGTAGTTTCTTGCAGTGGTCATAGCTTTAATGATCATTGCTCTACTTGTTACTCTACAGGTATTATTACAACAACTATGGCATTGGGTTGGGGAGTGGTGTGTTTGTACACAGTATAATTACAGCCTTCTTATAGCTACTGTGTACTTTCTCTTACCTGGAAGGCCTGTAGAGGGAATGTTTGTTAATACTACATGACTGTTTCTACCCATATTCACAGTCAGGGTTACATATGTGCACTCATACTGTGTGTGTGCATGTGCGTGTGCGTGTGCGTGTGCGTGTGCGTGTGTGTGTGTGTGTGTGTGTGTGTGTGTGTGTGTGTGTGTGTGTGTGTGCTACTGACACACTCTGCCTTGATTTCTATCAATCACCCTGGTTGTTGGTTGCAGGGACCAGTAGCTGTGACAGCATGACACTTTTGAAACTTCTTGGGGGAGACCACTTGGTGTATGTACTTATCTTGCTGTCATTTGCAGCCTTGGGGTTGGACTGTGGGTGTTGGACAGAGTATTACTACTAGCGTTTTATAGCTAGTTTATATCTTCTTTCACCTAGAAGATCTGTGGGGGAAATTTATGTTGACACTATCTGATTGTTTCTACACATATTCACAAAATGCTACTTGAAATTATGCATACAGCTTACTACCACTCCTGAGATATGTACAGCGGCTGTTTCAGCTAAAAATACAACATGTTTGTGTTTCATCAGAATCAGCTATTGAGAAACTTCTGTCACTTCCTTGAATGTTCTCTTTCTAATTCTCTCTTGGTTGTACAATCTGACCTTGGGATTACAACATTCTTTTATATACATTCCTGTTCATATATTTGACATAACACAGTGTGGAAAACAGTGGTTAACACAACATTACTATTCTGATATCAGATCTTGGTGCATGAAACTTTTCAGTCATACAATACCAGAGTAAACACAACCAGTCTGGGGTTTTCACTTTTATTGACAGGTAATTACACTTTTATTGAGGTAAAGGGTGGGAAATTAGCCCTATTTAAACTATGCAGGTGGGAATACAGATCATAACCAGTTGTAGGTCCCCACTGTAGGCACTATGACCTGTATGTCACTATTACTCTCCTACTGGCTACTTCAGTCAGTAAAAACCATACCTGTTTTTAAATACTGCAAGGTGACATTCTGCTAAGTTTTATTTATTTACCCTACATATTACTAGCTAGATTGTTACTCATGTCACAGCCTTTCCAGCCTGCTGGCGTGGGTTTCCAAGTTCACAGCCCTCTCATCTGCAGCTGTACATAAGAAAAAAACATTTATGCATACCTGTCCATCACATACACAGGCTGGACTTTGGGGAACACTTATTTTGACTAATACTTACACACAGCTGGAGCATTCCCCGCCCGTGCATCTTGGACTCACTGGTCCAAAAGGTCCTTCTTCCTCCGCTTCAAGTCGGCAAAGTGGTGCCGGACCTACTCAGTCCGAGGGATGCCAGTGGCAGTGGTGAGATCTCAGGCAAGTTGGTCCCAGGCCTCCACTTTGTATTGGGAGCCCTGGTACTGGTCCCCCAGCAGTCACCCTTCATGGTCTTTAATGAGGAGTCCAGACATGACCCTGGACTCCTGAAGGCCCCAGCGTTGCGCCTGAAAGTGCACACCTTTACCAACACCTTCCATAGTGCCTACAGTGGGGACCTACAACTGGTTATGATCTGTATTCCCACCTGCATAGTTTAAATAGGGCTAATTTCCCACCCTTTACCGTGATTGGACAGTTTTGGAACTGCTGAGCTAAGCTAAGCACTGAGCAAATCTGCTTAGCTAAGATAACTATTGCTTAAAGGGGTAGATGCTCATCCCTACTTACCAGTGCGTAAATCTGCTTAGCCATGCTAAATCTTGCTTAAACTTTAAATTCCATTGACACCTCATGTTTACGGCTGCTACACTACCCTGGTTAGCATATACATAATAATATTCACTACCTACTTATGAAAAATGTATTTTAGTTGTGTTTCACATATAAAAATATTTGGATTGCTGTGGGGTTCGAACCATGCCTAACTATATGCTAAGTAAACACTCTAACCACTATACTATTCCAGCTTCATTAGTAGCTTTGTATATATTTCTATTTAGCTTCTTTTGATGTTTAAACTCTGCTATACATAGCTGTGCAACGGGCAAACCTGCACAGCTATGCTTAAACTTTATTGCACACAGGAAAAAAAAATAGGAATATATTTTAAATATTGCTGTTTGAAACTTAGAACATTGATAGAATGACAGATGTTGGATTAACATGTATTTTCTGAGGATGTAGAGTCTTAAACTCATATATTTGTCATTAATTAATGACGTCAAATCACAGATATTTGCCAGACAGGTGCAGATTTTAGGGGAACACAGCAAAAATATGAAGCTTTAATCTGGACATCCCACGAAGATCTGTAAAGTTGAGAGGTATGGCTGTCTCTTTTCTCCACAGACACTAATGTGTCCGTGGAGACTTTCATTCATTTTGAATTGCCAAACGGCAATTCTCGAGTGAAGGGGGCGTGTGTATTGTGAGAACACTGCTCTTGGACACACCCCCTGTGCTTGTGCACAGAACCATGTCCGTATTACAGTATGGCAGCACGCCTTCATGAATATGCATGGCGAGCTGCCATGCTGCACGGGAACGGTCCCTTCTGTGCAAGAATAAGCTATTCTTGCACGGAAGTTTGCTGAATACTGGGGTTAATGTGCAAGAGTATGCTGGAAAGTGATTGTTTAAATTTGAATGATGTCTTCAACCCACAGTTCTGTGACAACAATGAGTTTTGAGAAATGTGTTGTCAGGAAGCTATGAATTAGTTCAAGTTTTTTCTGATGCTACCAACAATTAGGTGAAATTATAGTTAGTGGGTTTTGTGTGTGTGTGTGTGTGTGTGTGTGTGTGTGTGTGTGTGTGTGTGTGTGTGTGTGTGTGTGTGTGTGTGTGTGTGTGTGTGCGTGTGTGTGTGTGTGTTTGTGTGTGTGTGTGTGTGTGTGTTTGTGTGTGTATAAATGACATCTACTGGGTTTCATTGACTTGAGTTCCACTGATAGGTCTTGGGTTAACCTTGATATTGCTCTTTATGATTACAACAATAAAGCAGGAGGATAGCTTTATAAGGAAGTTAGGAGATAAACTGTTCAAATGAAGAGATGGTCATTTTTTTGAGAGGGTGGAATGGTAGAGGATTCATGTTGAGCCATCAAAGGCAGTTTCTGCAAACACAAAAAATTGAAGTTGTTTGCTGAAACCACCTTCAGCAAACATTTAAAGAATTTTTTTTTGCATCCCCAAAGACCCACGCTTGATGGCTGCTCTAACTGAACCTATTTGGTCCATTTGTGGTTGCTGGAACATGGGATTCCTGGGTAGTTGAGAGCCCTATGGACTATTTCTTCTTGCCTGTGAGTACCCACAGCAAGAGTCAGCTGGTAGGGAGTGAGCTGGCTTTCCTTCCCATTCAAGCCTTCATGGTGTACTGCTCTCTTCCCCAGTTGAGCACTCCCTCCTCTGTGGTGGCTCTTCTGACATTGCTATAGGTGCCTCTGAGGGCTGTCAGTGTGATTTGCACACCTAGTGGTCCCTCTAAGTATCAGTTATGTGGTGAAACAGAGCTGCCCCTCTCCCTAAATGGCAACAGCTGCTCACTCCGACAGTCCCCTGGCATCCCCCACTAATAGCACCTGAGCCACTGTTCAAATCAGAGGAACTGAAGCTTTGATACGGAACAGAGGGGTTTGTCATGTTTAGGAATGGGTGTAACTTGGAGGGGTGTGGGATTGAGGAAGTGGGTGAAGCTGAGAGGATTACCTGAAGAGGTGTAGGGGGAGGTAACAGCAAGTGAAGAAGTAGGACTGGATGGCAAAAGTTAAGAAAGGGTGAGAATTGTTAAGTGGCACATTTATGTAAGTAGTGGCCTGCAGATTTGATATTTTTTATGTTGTGGTTAGGTGGAATAATAGGTTAGCGTATTACTGGCTGCTTTATAAGATGAAGGAATGCAAGGTTTTTGAAATCAGAATACATCATTGAGGATCTGTTTTTGAATAATGGGTTGGTATTATAAATAATATAGCTACACATGGGTAGTGTTTTAGACTAGCCTTGCCAAGATGGCATAGTTCAGGTAAAGAGTCTATATAATACAGAGGTAGAGGTTACCACGGTTGTCTGAATGTGATGATATTTCAGTGCAGAATGTATTAGTAGTTGTTTACCTAATTTGCACAAAGGAAGATATGATACACATTTATGAGTGGGGGATCGTGTTTGAGGGGTAATTTATTGTAGAAACTTTTAGTGTTTTCTCATGATTTGCAGAGGAGGGGCAGGTAATTGTATGAAGTATTGTATAAGAGATGGACCAAGCAAGTGTGGGGGTGGAGTTAGTTATGCATACAAATCTAAGCAATGGGGGCAGTTGGGGAAGGGAAACAAGTGTAGAGGTTTTTTCTTATGTCCTATAAAACGATAAGTGAGGTTTCATATTGTTAAGCTGTAGTAATGATGTTCAATTTGTTTGATAAAACTGTATTTTTATTTATTTCCTACAGAGCAGTCATGTAGTAACTTTTTAGTTTAACACCATCCATTTATGACTTTTGATGACAGAATGCGGGGTACATAGTTGGATTTGTGATGGTCAGTGGACTGCCCACCCAATGTTATACTTTTAAATGTGAGGACACACATTATCTGTCATTCAACCAAAATGTAGATTGAGTGAATTTTATCAATTCTTTGCTATAAGCTACACTAAATACACACATCACCTATTGTATCCAGGTGCAAACATACACACACACACACACACACACACACACACACACACACACACACACACACACACACACACACACACGCACACACACACACACACACACACACACACACACACACACTTGCATTTGTATGCATATGTGTATTCATTTCTTCAGTTTGCTGATACTAATGTATTTTAGACCGCTCACACCTCTCACATTTCATTATATGTCACAGGACAGAATCCCATACAGGAAGATTGTTTAAGTAGTTCATACAGTGACATTCTAGTAACATTCCCGACCAGTGAAAAGCATGGATTTTAGTCTTTAAATGCAAATACCCATTAGTGATGCTTACCACAAATTTTTATACTATTAAATGGAACCTTTACCTGAGAAAACCATCAGGAAGCTCTTTTGTGCCACCACCTTGGTAAGGGTGATGTAAGTGACTTTAATAATGCATCTGTCGATGGCTGTCAGAGCTCGAAGATGCAGTTATAAGGCCGATGGTCTTCATATACACAGAAAGTGAGTACTTCTGTCTTCTTATCCAAGTACATTTCCACAGCTGCCAAAATATCACAGCTTCTGTTTTCCCTCTCTCACACCATATTATCTGTTTGTTTTCCTACTTTCTGATATCAGCTGACATATTAGCCATATGTTCATTGGCAATGAACTAATTAAAAGTGTAAAGAACTTTTTGTTTTCTCCTATGGCAACCTAGGCATGTAGTTGTAGTCTGTACTTCAATAAGAACAAAAAATAAGCTAAGATGCAAGGCAAATCTATGACACTATCTCATTTAGTTGGAGTGAACAGAGCTGCAGGTTGATGTTCAACTACCGCTATTCAATTTACTCTCTTTCTTCCATGTCTCTGTTGGTGTCTGTTCAAACACAAGCGAAACAAACATCAATAGATAGTTAACTCTTTATCCCTGCGTAGTATATTATACCTAATAACCAGTCAACTTACATACCAATGTTGTATTTTGCAACAAATTACAGGGTGAATCTCAATGTGCTCTGCAGTCTGACTTTAACACAAGCCCTCGTATGTTTAGTAACATAATCTCTTCAGCATCATCTTATGTCTACATACAAACACTCCCCAAAATCATATCTATAAACATGTGAAAATGGGAAAGTTTGATGCTGCCTATGTTTACTTTTACATTTTTAATTATTTCACATGAAACAGCACAGCTATACATTTGTATTCCACTAATGCAAGAAAAAAAATACACCTTTATTGAATTATCGCTGGGGACATAGTCAAACTTACATTTATATAAAGCTAATCAAGTCGTATTATAGAGTTCACATTTACAAACATTATACATTTCAAATATTGCTCAATACAATATAATTAAACCAACATTAAATAAATTGTTTAACGCCTGTCTTCTCTTCCTACTTCTCCAAAACATTTTTCTGCATGTATTGTTCCCACAGTATACATATTTTCTATGTAATTTACTCCTACCCTGTTCTAAAGATCCCCGTTACAGTATTAACAGCTTCATGGTCTAGACTTTGATTTCCGTTTTCTAGTAAGTGCTTTTTTAGCAACCACCAGAATTACACTTAACAAGGCCTTACTATGTCTAGACAATTCAGTTCTGTATCCCAGATCAAAAACAATGATTTCCTTAGTTACACATATTTGCTTACTTACTAGTATTTCTGACAGAGTCCTCTGCAGGGATTTTTTAAAGTCTGCCAGCTCATTAACCTCGGAGAACATATGCTCCCAGTTGCCTCTTTCTTCCCATCCCCATTACACCTCCAACATTTGCTATCTACCTGTGGAAATTTTTTTTTAATCTGCTTGGGGTATAAAGTTACCCATGCAAACACTTTCAGGCAAAAATCCTAAATCTTCTAGATTTTGTTACATATTTGGGAGCCATACATATGGTCTGCCATTGTTCCTTTGTGAATTGCTTGGTTCCCTATTGAAATGTCAGAATTTGAAATGCCGAATACCGACAAGCTGGAAAAAATGCTGAAAATGGAGAGGAGCGAATCTTGAAAACTGCCCTTCTGCTTTAAACTTCTTTTGGGAGGGAGACAAGCTCTTCCGCATATCCCCCCACACACGCATAGCCCAGACTTATATATATCAACTCTGAGATTGCCTTACCTCAGAGAAAAGGGAATATTCCAAGAAATGGCATCTCAGACTTAATATAATACTAAGTCCATTCTTTCGGCCATTCAGTCTCCATATTTTGGGACTCGCTCTAGTGGGGTCCCTGCATGTCAAATGGTTACCAAACTGCTTATCTAATCTATATTCCCAATCTTTTCAGACCTCCTCTGACTGATTCTTACAGTTATCATGTGACATTTTATATGCTATACTATTTATTTGTTTTTTAACAGCAATTCTTGTCTAGATTCAACTAAAAACTCAACCAGTGCATGTCTTTTATTTAGAATTCCCCTATTACCTATTCCTTTGTCTTTGCCTATACTCTGATATCAATCCATGATAGGGAAGTCAGTCTCTAGCACGCAGTTCAAATGTCTTCTAGGCCTCTTCCTAGTCATTACCTTTCCCTGCCTAATTATTTATTCCCAATACCTTGGTTCCTTTACCAGTTTTCTCCAGTAAATTCCAACTTCCTCTTGCCTGTTCTCCATACCCCTTTTTGCAGTCATCCCTATTGGTAGAATCTCCTTTCTCCATTCCCATGTTGGCTTAGTTCTTAGTGTACTTTGTTACTTTATGAATATAAAATTCTGTATGACTGTTGTAATTCTTATTACGGATTTGTGTCCAAATTCCCATATTTTCCTTATTTCCTTGAACCTCTCCCACTTCATCATCATCCCTTTCAACTTTGAACTGTAACTTTCTGCTTGTGTAATGCATAACAGCCTTGACTGTGTTGCTCTAAAATAACCCTTAAAATCAGGTAATTATAAACCTCCTTATTCTATTGAAAGGATCAACTTATCCCACTTGACTCTTCTCCTCTTCCCCTCCCAGACAAAATCCTTCAACCATTTATTACTTTAGCAATAAACCATGCCTGGGTGTGGGTAATGCTGGACTTACCCACGGTTGGCGTGGTTTGGTCACGAGGGCGAAGCCCGAGTGGCCAAAGAAAGACAACCGTGGGTAAATCCAGCATTACCCACACCCAGAAGTGTGTTATTGCTATTATACAATGACATTATTTAAGAAAAAAAAATACTTAGTTTTCTTAAATAATGGCATTGTATAATGCCTCCTTGATGCCCTTCCACAGCTGTCTGGTATTCTGCAGCAGTTCTTATGTATTGCACATGCGTATGCTTACACAGAACATCAGAGCTGTGGGTAGAAGCAACGGAAAAAGCAAGATCTCTGTTGCTTTTTAGAAAGGGTCTCGCTATGTTAAAGGAGTTTAACATAGCGAGACAGCTTTAAAAAAAGCAACGGTGCTTTTTTAAAGCTGTCTCGCTGTGTTAAACTCCTTTAACATAGCGAGACACTTTCTAAAAAGCAATGGAGATCTTGCTTTCTCCATTGCTTTAGAAAGTGTCTCGCTATGTTAAAGGAGTTTAACATAGCGAGGCAGCTTTAAAAAAAGCAACAGAGATCTTCCTTTCTCCGTTGCTTTTTTTAAAGCTGCCTCGCTATGTTAAACTCCTTTCACATAGCGAGACACTTTCTAAAAAGCAACGGAGATCTTGCTTTCTCCATTGCTGTAAGAAAAAAAAAAGACTTATACTAATGGAAAAAGTCTGGGCGACCGGACCTTTTTCCATTAGTATAAGTCTGATTTACAATGTGCATGCTGACCAATCAGCATGTACGTTTTGGAATATTAATGGGTGGTTGTTGTATAATATTATAGGTTCATAGGTTCATACTAGACTATCTGCCCTAGGGCATTCATAAGCCTAGCCAGAGTGTGTTTGGCTTTCGCCACCCATTTTAAATTAATTTTGCTATGCCCTTTTTCGAGGTTAGTATACTGTGCCTCTGTCTAACAGTGACACAGGAGATTCCTCTTGAAGAGAGTCAGTGAGGGACTCTGCCTAACCTGGACTGGGATTTTATTCCAGAGTGAAGGGAGCCTCTGGGTTATGAATCTGTCCCTCCAGCATGTCCTATTTATTTCAGTGCTGAGGTTCAAGTCTCTCGAGCGCATAGCTCGATGGGATTTGGATTTTCTGAGGTGCAACATGTCCATTAATTCCGGGTTGGACATGGCTTTATACGTCAGGCACAGATCGCCTCTGAGCAGGCGGTATGCCACTGAGTAGAGCTGGAGTTTCTTTAACCGGGCAGCATATGGCATCTATTTGAGCCCTTTGATCCTCTTGGTGAGGTACTTTTGGGGTCTTTCCAGTTGCTGCAGATGTCTGGTAAGATACATCCCAAAAGGGGCATTGTACTCAATTATGGGCCTGATGAGGGATGAGTAAAGAGGCATGATGACCTCCCCTGATCTAGATGTAAATCCCTTCATGATTAGGTGGGCTATATAAAATGTTTTTCTAACCACTTTGGCCACGTGGTTGTCAAATGAGAGATTGCTATCAACTTGGGTCCCCAGGTCCCTAATTACTTCTTCTGTACGTAATGGATTACCACCTATGTGGTAATTTGTGGGCACTTTGTTTTTGCCAAAGGGGATGACTATACACTTTTTGGCATTTAGCTTGAGGCCATGACTCTGGCACCAGTTGTCTGTTTCTATGAGGCCCTTTTGGAGGATGCTTGTGTCGGCTGGAGAGTCGATTATGGTGCCCAGTTTGCAGTCATCTGCGAACTTGGTCAGCCACAGTCCTTCTGTGTTGGCCTGTACCTACGAGAAATATATACCGAACAAGAGAGGTCCCAGGACTGAGCCTTGTGGGACGCCACTTGTAACTGGTTTGGAGTCTGACATGGCTCCAGCAATTCTAACCATGTGGGTTCTGTGCTTGAGCCAGTTTGCAACCCATCTAGTGACATAGGGGTTTATATTTAAGCTGGTAAGCTTATTTATAATGCCTGAGTGGGGTATTGTATCGAAGGCTTTTGCGAGGTCCAGGTAGGCTGTGTGGACCACCTTCCCCTCGTCAATGGCCTTGGTGACTGTTTCAAAGAAATCGAACAGGTTTAAGAGGCAGGATCTGCCCTTAACAAAGCTGAACTGGGTAGGATCCAGTGTCTGTAGGTCCCCAATATCTTTATTTATGAGGTCCATAATGATCCTTTCCATAGCTTTGCAGACCAAGCTAGTCAGGCTTATGGGGTGATAGTTTCCAGGATCCGTTGAGGCACCACCTTTGTGGAGAGGGTCCACTGTTGCTGTACGCCACTCTTTGGGTACATATCCTGTAGTAAGGCTGAGACTGAACAGTAGTTTTATGTTTGGGTTTAGCTCTTCTTGGAGTTCATGTAGGATGCAGCCCGGGACACCATCTGTGTTTTTTGCTTTGGAGAGGGCGGCTCTTACCTGAGCATCTGAGATGTCAGGGGGGCAGCACTCTGCTGGGATAGATATTTGCCCTTTTGGTGGGGAGGGGGGGAGAAGTTTGCGCTGAACCTGTCAGCTAGGATGTTGGCAATGTCTGTGGGTTTGATGTATTTTTTGTAATTTTGGACTAATTCTGAGCATATCTGGAATTCCCACCCAGGTTCCTAACATAACTAAAGAAAGCCTTGTGATTATCCTTAGTGTCCTGTGCAATTTTCCTCTCGAAGCTGGCCTTAGATGATTTTATGAGTGCCCGTAGTTTTTTGCTAATGCTGATCAGAGATGCCTTCCCTTTTTGGGAGTTTGCTCTATCATGTAGTAGCTTCCTCCTTCTGTTGTATAGTTTGTTTATGGCTGGGGTCCACCAGACAGGATGTCTGCCTTTGGAGGATTGGGTCTTGGTTTTATTTACGATTGCATGATGCATGCATCCCTGAAGGTGTTCATAGAATGCATTTATAAAGGATTCTGCAGTCTGGGCCGTATTTTCCACAGGCTCGGGGGCTTTGAAGGATTCCACCTCGGTTTTGAGAAGTGTGAAATTTGCTTTAGAGAAGTTTTTCACTGTGGTTTTCTGGGCAGGGGGTGGGGTCGGGATGTGAATATCCAGTGAGATTCGTTTATGGTCTGCTCTTACCAGTGAGGGATACACTTCTAGTCTGGAGCATAGAGTCCCCATGTTGGTGATGATCAGGTCCAGTATGTTTTCCCCTCTTGTGGGAGTGGTAACAAGTTGTTCCATAGCATTTGAGTTTATAAATTCTAGGAACCTTTGGGCTAGGCTGTTGGAGCTAGAGTAATGCTCCCAGTCTGTGTTTGGGTAGTTGAAGTTGCCCAATATAATGGTGTTTGGAGAGACCTTCATATTTTCCAGTGTTCTCAGGAAGGCCGAGTGGGGTTCCTGGGTTTGGGAGGGTGGTCTGTAGCAGGCTATAAACTGGAAGGCAGTTTTACCCACTGTTAGTTGCACATGGATAGTCTCTGATGCTTCGTGCTGTGCCACCAACCTGGAGGTGTTACTATCCACAACTTCTCTGGTTGATAAAATATGCCTGACCTATGTGTAAAATTAAAGGGATTGAAAACAGTTTTATTACTTGCATCTTGCTATTCCCATATCCCTAGGCAAGACATTCCAGTTTCTCTGTTTTTGTATTATCTTTTATTTAGTTTCTTCCCACATTTCCTTAGCTGCTATAACAGAATCCCTTTTAACCCATACTTCTAAATACTTCATTTTATCATGTCCCCATAAATATGGAAATTGCAGAACCAATTTGTGTATGGGGTACATAGTTTACAACTATACCCTTTGTTTTATCTTCATTAATTTTATATCCAGAGGAAAAAAATGGAACTGTCTCAAAATGTTCCACAACACTGAGATGTTCTTTTTTGGTTCTATCAGGTGCAAAATAATATCATCTGCAAATAAATCTAACCTTTCTTGAATGCCATACCAATTATAACCTTGATTTTCTGAGTCTCTTATTTTCTTTGCCTATGGTTCCAAATATAATGCAAATAACAACGGGAAAGTGGACTCCCCTGCCTGGTTCTGCTGCTCAGACACAACCTATTGGTCATGTCATAATATTGGTAAAAATCATTAGAAAACAGTATTTCATGATGGACACAAAGTGCAAAGCAAAAATGTAAAACTTGTTATGTACTTAGAAACTATCGAAATATTTTTCATCTAGAATGCAACATTTTTCTTGATAATCCATGTACAGCATGATAGATACATTCAGAGTTTAACTTTGCAAACCAGAGAAATTAATACCACATATAGGCAGGAAGGTGAAAAGTCATACAAAGTATTTTACCAAGTGTCTACAGAACTTGCACTATAAATTCAATGCAGTGAAGGATTACTCTCTTAAACAAATACAGTTCTTCTTTAAAGATGCCAAGATGAACATTTAGAATAGCTATTTCATTACCAATTCATCGTATAACCCTTTAGGTTATAAATGTACCAAGCTTCCTTATGTAATAATAATTCTGGAATGTCTAGAAAAAAATCCAGCTATGGGCACACATACATAATGAAAAAAGTTAAGTCCCCTGGGTTCTGCCCATACCTTTCTAAAAAATGTAAGGCTACTAGAATAGTTTTGAAACACATTCTTAATATCCATTATGTATTTGTGTACCCTTTTACTCACTTGCCTTATAGTCTAACAATGTAATACGTGCTACATGTACATTTTAGACCATAGACAACTGTCTTCTGATAACAATTAATGATTCGCAGAGTTTTAAAACAAACACCATTTAAAAAGAACTCAGTATCAGACTCCAATAAAACTCACACTGAACATCCCATAAACTCCCTAGATCACTGTTCCTCCTCATTTTCCATTACCTAACCTACCATATGATCACCAATACTTAATGAGTTTCTGTAAGAAATATTTAACTTTAAATTACTTAAAACGTTATCAGAAGTTACAATATACCAGTTAAGAGATATTTTTCTTAATTTCTACTTGCAAATACCTCATAAATTTCAGCAATTATGATTTCACATTTTAACAAGTACTGCTGTCTGCAGCTGCAATGCAGGCTGACATTTGACTGTTTTTACTCTGATGATAATATTTCCTTCCCTATCCTGAGATTTGTAACATGTTTTCTTAGTTTGCAGCTCATATGGTCAGAGGCATCAGTACTATACTGTGAAGGCTTAGGTTCAAGTTTGACTGGGGGTCCTGTTTTCTTCCAATCACAAATACAAGCTGAGAATTTCATCACTGCAGCCGGTGCTTACTTTAGATAAAAAAAGTTTTCTGCACACTTTATCAGAGTTGATAGTTACTTTTCCCTGAGAAACATAGTCCAGGAAAAATTCAAACTGAGAAAACCACAAACCCATCATTCAAATAACTCCCCCATCATGAAACTGTTCTGGAGGTCTAGGTTCAGTTCCATATGCTATAATATGGAGCTGATTTACAATAGAAAATTGGGTATATTTGAAAAGTTTAAGAAAACATCATTCACATCAAAAAATGCAACTCTTGTGATGATAGTTTCTAGATGGAAAGTATAAATTCTTCTGTGTTTAGCTTTTCCCAGATAGGGGTCACCACAGCAGATCACCTGCCTGCTCATGATTGGCAGTGGAGTTTTACAGTGTCAAGTTGCCAGCCTGGCACCCAACCTTCCAGAGAAGGCACACACACACTCCAATTTAGAGTATCCAATCTACCTACAGGATGTCTTTGGAAGGAAACTGGAGCACTCCAAGGAAACCCACGTGATCACAGGGAGGACATGTAGACTCCACACAGAAGGCACCCCACCTGAGGATTAAATCGGAGAACTTCTTGCTGTGAGATGGCAATGCTAACCGCTGCACCACCACAGCTGCCCTTAGATGGAAGGTATAAATACATAAGAAAAATAAATATGTGCTTCCAAATATTTTGGTTTAAAAAAACCTATAAACACTTATGCAAACCAAAATGTTAGACTGTTCAAATACAAAGTAAGTAGTTCTTTAATCTTGGTTCATTTCTCAGTGGGATGTAAGATTTCTTTTTCTGCCTCAAACTCTTATTTTCTTACTGCATTTAAATACAAAAAATACAGCAATGTTCTACAATTTTCAATAGAAAACATCTTTATGAAAAAAGAAAGAAACACTTGACTATCAGAAATGTTAACAAAATCAGAAAACTTGAAACAAAATTCCAAATTCCATATTCTATGGCACCCTCACAAAAAAGGCCCAAATGTACTTATATAATGCTTTGTGAAGACAAGTCCCTTTAAGGCAAATGTACTCCAAGTAAGGTCCCAACTACTGCAAACCAGGAAATATTTAAGACAACTTTGTACTTCGCTGTAGAAGCTATAATAAAGCTGGACTTTTCCAGCAACATACTGCAAACTGAAGTATCTGTACACAGAAATTATAAGAAAATGCAAATCCACATTTAACTAATCTCAGGGGCTGATGCAAAGAGGTCATATTAGGAAATAAATATGTAACTGCCCCTTCACATTTCACATTATAAGGCAGTTGCTTTGGATTGTTTTTTTTTTTCCTTAGACTTCTCCAAAGGAGAAAATATAATTCTTCCCAAGTACTAACATTATGAAATGTTATCTGACTGAACATGGCCAGCATAACAGACTACTTCCTCTGAGTAAAATGTTATGCATTTTATTAGTAATTGCATGGTTAGACAATTCATGCTGACATGATAGCCCATTTCAAAGAAACGTGTAAATCATGGGGGTTGTGAGATCTTGGACTTGGTTGTATTAAACAAAGGTATGTAGAAAGTTGTCCCTCACATCACCCAAGGCTTTCATTTTAGCATGATTTTTTTTTTTTTGGTTCCCTTGAAATCATCTGTTGTTTGAACAGGAATCACCTAACTGTAGCAAGAATGTCCCATACTAGGACTCTGTATTTAAACCATGCCATCTGTTTTTACAGGGTATTTCTGCCTGGGTTCCCAGTGTTACACCCTGCCATTTTCGGGCAAGCAAGCCATGTCCCCTCATAACATGGCCATACCTCTTCCCGCATGTAACCGCACCCCTTTTAAGTAGTCACATCCAGATGTACCAATTTCAAATGCCATTTATAATGATTGAATGCTGTAAATGTACACTTAAGCAAAGATAACATGTGAACATAGGCATCAGGCAATAACAAATGAAACAACTACAGCAGTCATAATTCCCAAATCATTCTGACTTTTAAGATTCAAACAATAACAAAAACAAGCCATAATAAGACTATTGGCTTCTCTTCACTTGTCAGTGGATGATGATCCATTGAATAGTCATGAATATAAACATCAATCTAACTACAAATAAATGAAACAACATAGATTCCTATTTTCAAAAATGTCTGAAGTATTAAGCAGTAATAAATGTCCCTCATATAGACTGTTTTTTGGTTACAGTGTTTTGCAGCAATATGCTGTGTAACAACTGGCAGACGTGGCTTATAATGCATTGCTGTGACAAGCATTTGTAATACATCTTGGTAGCCACTCCAGTTCTTTAAAGGTCCATTCACACCCATGCTTATATACCAGCACCCATTTGTTCCTCAGAGGTCCATTCACACTAATGCCCATATACAGCACTAACAAGTGTCATACTACAACATGGCAGCTAGCCACATAGAAATCCAATAAGTTCAGTCACCTCCATACCATCCAGATTATGTTTTTCATGTTTTCTGACAGTTTGTCTTCCTCTTCAAATTTTCCTGCATCCTTGCAAAGCAACCTACCTAGCCAGGACTACATTGTAGCAAATGGGGAGGAAATAATCAAATTAAAATGATTGTGTGAGAGCCACTGGGTCCTCAAAAGTCATGAAGATGTTCATTTGATCACTCCTACAATAGCCTTACCTATATAGGTTGTATCCTGCATATGATATAACAGCCAGGCAGCTTCCATTTCTTAAGGGCACCTTCCATGAACCTAAACCATTGGGAGCTTGAGCAGAGCTAACTAAAATCAACAGTTTGGGTGCCAAAAGCCCTTCATTATTTTCCAAGCCCTTCATCATTCTCCTGCCTCTGAAGAGAGCTCCTCCTGGGGGCTTTTGAGGATGGATGGTCGGCTAGCATGTCTCCATTGCTGAGCAGATAAGTTTTCTTCAGGGAACAAAAATGTCGCACATTAACATTTTTTATCAGAAACTTAACGTTTTCTGCAAAGCTGATTAAGCTAGGAAAAAGTATTTTAATAGACTGTCACAAGACTTTCAGCTACTTTTTACTGTGAAGTGTGACTTTTTAGTTTTGTGGAAAAAATTGTTTCCCTTTGTTTTCCTACTTAAAACTTGTGTTAAATTACATTTGGGGGCTGGGGTAAGTTTTCTTAAAGTGATTTTCACTGTGTTTTTTGAGGAAAAAATACTTTCTTTAATATTTATCTGTTTTACTGACTATTGTTGTTAGTCTTACCTGGACTTCAGGTTTTACTTTCTGCTTCACAGTGAACAACTGACTGGTTTCCTTGGTTCTTCCTTTTTTCAGCCTCTGAAAGAAGAACATTTCTAAATATCTTTTGCCACTTCATCAGGCTATAAAAATGTCACAGTTACAAATGAGTCTCTGCTTTGTCCATTTCTGGTTCTTCAGACCACTCATCTTCTTCCTTGGCCCCACATGATTTTGTTTTTCAGCCACTGTGGACTAGGGTTTAGACACATCCTCTACAGCTGTTAGAGAGCCCTTAGTGGACGAGGGAGAACCACTCTTCCTCTGGAATCAGATGATTTTTTTTTATTACAGCCTGTAATTTGCCTGACAAGTTGCCTGCTGTCCAAAGAAAGCAGATAGGTTGTATAAAGTTTCTCAGTCACACAAACCTTTGTTTTCTAATCCCAGATCTGGCCCTTCATGATTTCTTTGATAAATCCTGCTACTGCTAAACATCTGGTAAATGCTAATCTTTCCCCCTCTGATAAGAATGGGAAAACCTTTCATATAAACAGGAAAAAGTATATACTTCTGTCACACTTATTTTAGAATTAATTGTCAAGCTCATATGTTAAAGTTTGTGCTTGCATACTTTGAGAATATGAGGAACATTACAGCCACCTCTCCCTGTTCTGAGGAAAAAATCTTCAGTGAATAATCTTATTGTATTTACATCTCAGATGACTAAACGCTCTTTAAACTGTGCATGTGAGTCAGCTGATGCCTCTTTCAGAGCAGTTGCTACTGGAACTCATATGAGAAGGTTTGCTTGGTTACATGTGCAAAATCTACCAGAGGGTGTTAAGATGAAATTTTGAAACCTGTTTTGGGCAGAAAGGTTGTTTTTGGACCATCTGCTACTGAGGTCCTGAAAAGCATGATGAGAAAAGGAAACTGATTCAGGAAATGACTCATATTTTTCAGTTTTCCTTTTCCAAGTTTGTTAAAGGTTTTACACCTGCCTCTGCACCCTTTTATAAAAAGCAAAATAAGCAGGTACCGCAAGAGTCTAGAAGGAAACATTCTAAAACAGAGACAAGGGGGCTCTAAAAAAGAAAAGAGGAGTCCCCCCCAGAAAAAATGATAGTCCAACAAGTTTAAATGAATATCTGCAAAGTGACAACACTCCTTTCCCAGCAAAGAAAGCTTTTGAATCTTCCCAAATGTCTCCATTTCACTCTTTGACAACAGATAATAGGATCATAGGATAATAGGAAGTAACTAGACTAATGGCCATAGGGCCCTTACAAGCCTAGCCAAGTTCAACTCTTATTTTCTACAATCAGCACCTATTACCCCTGTCCAAGAAGGACACAGGTGGAACCCCAGGGATGAATTTACAAGTTACCCATTCAATTGTCAAGACTATGCTTGAAGAAGGCAAATGAGGTGCTCCATTTGACAGGAAGTTGAGAGTCTGTTCCAATGATGTGGTAACCTCTGGGAGACAAAGCTATCCCTCTAGCAGGTTCTATTAATATCACATACCAGGTTAAGGTCCTTAGAGAGAGTAACCTGTGTACCATTTGACTTATGGAGATCAAACATTTCCAATAAAGCAGGGTCACAGATTGCCTTGTTTGCAAGGCAGAGATTGCCTCTGAGAAGTTTATATGAAACAGAATAAAGTGTCAGTGATTTCAGATGATCCACTTAGGACAGATGCTGAAGACCTTAAATTTTCCCTCCAATTGCTGCAGATGTTTGGAAAGGTACATACCAAAAGGGGAGTTGTACTCAATTATTAGCCTGATGAGGGAAGAGTACAGGGAAGTTATAACTTCTTTTTTATCTGGAGGCAATTCCCTTACTTATGAGATGAGCCATATAGAAAGCCTTTCTTACCACTGTGGAGACATGGTGTGCAAAGGTAAGGTTGCTGTCAACCTGTGTGCCCAGGTCTATCACTGCTGAGTGCATACTTAAAATGTTGCTATTGATGTGATAATTAGCAGGGACATTGCCCTTACCAAAAGAGATGATAATACATTTTTTGCATTGATTTCAAGGCCATGACTTTGGCACCAATCATTTTGCTTGTGTATGACCCTCTTGTAGGATGTTGACATCATTTGGAGATTCTATGACAGCTCCCAGTTTGCTGCCATCAGCAAACTTTGTCAGCCACATACCTTTAGTTTTGGCTTGTACTTTGAAGAAATAGATTTCAAATGGTAGAGGTTCCATGACTGATCCTTGTGGAACACCACTGGTTACAGGTCTGCTGTTAGAGGTGGCTTCCCCTATTTTGACTATATGGGTTGTATCAGGGAGCCAGTTAGTGACCCATCTAACGATATAAGGGTTGATACCTAGTTTTGTTTTTTTTAATTTCTCCAAATCTTTTGGGTTTCTAATACCATGAGTGAAATGGACCCCATTCCTAAGTCAAAGTATGATTAAAGTTCATAAAATTAGTATTGTTTCAGTCTTTGATGTCAGCTAGAAGTGCTCTTTGCAGCACCCACAATGTGCCCAGTAATGACTCCTCCTGCAATTTGTACAGTGTTACATGCATTGGTAACATATCTAAATATGATTGTAGATTCTTTTTTATAAGACCCATTGCTCCTACTACTATTGGAGCTGTCTGGGTATCTTTCTTCCACATTGCTCTCATGTTTCTGCCTGCAAATCCTGATATTTTATGACACTGTGTCTCTCATATTGCAAGAAACTGCAGTCACTGGGCATAGCAATTTCACTGAGCAATGCTGTCTTCTTTTCGTGAATCACTATCTTTGGTTTTCTCGCATCTATCTTTTGAACTGTTGGTAATGGGGGATTCCATGTGATGTAGACTTCATAATTTTCTGTGATGCTTTGTGGTTCATGTTTTTAGTGTTTTTCATCTACTTCAATATTATAATGTTTGCACAATCCCCAGTGCAACAGTCTTGCCACATTATTATGCCTTTCAGTATACAGTCCTTCGGCCATTAGTATATCACAACCAGCAACAAGGTTTGCAACTGTTTCCAATTCTGTTTTACAAAACCTACATTTGTCTGTTTCTCCCATGTGTTCAATGGAGTTTGTAAACCAACATGTACATAGCCCATTATCTTGGGCCACTAATATTAACCTTTCATCTTTTGGTTTGAATTCACCTCTCCTTAACCATTTCTGTGTTTAGTCCTGAACAACATGAGGTTCTTCCAGGAGTTTTCTATACTTGCAACTATATTTATGCATTTTCCACCTTGCCTTCTCATCTGATCCTTGGCTTATATTCTTTTTTCTGTTTTTTGGCACATTCATTTGCTTCCTGATTTTTGTCTACTTCTGGTTTGATTTCCATTCTCGCTTGACATTGATATGCTTCTGCTAGAGTTAGAAGGGAAGTAATCTTAGATTTATTCTCCTTATGTTTCAAAACTTTCACTATGTTTGGGTCTTGTGAGGTCATCAGGTATGTATGCAGTCCCACAATTGCATATCTATACATGTAATCAATTTCAAGGAGGCCCATCCCTCTTTCTGAACGGGGAATATATAATCTTGGTATGCACTGATTTTTATAAATCATTTGATGAGCATGAAGCATCCTTTTTGTTTTCCTGTCTAATCTATCCTACACCTTTTGGGACCAATCAATCACTCCAAAACTGTAAGTTAGGACAGGAAGAGCAAATTGGTTTATAGCTTGAATTTTGTTCCTATATGTCAATGCTGTTTTCAGGATTATTTTAATTTTCTAAAATATTCCTAAGTTTTATTTGCATTTGTTCATGTTTTATTGTTGATCCTTCATCAGTTCCCAAATACTTATACACTCCCTCCTGCACAAGTTATTTTATATCACATTCTTGTCCCAAACTGATGTTTTCTTGGTGCTGCAGCTTTCCTGCTTTAAAGGTTGCTTTTGCACATTTATCAAGACCAAATGACATTTGTATATCATCTGAAAAAGTTGTGACTACTTGCAGTTCTGCTTTCAGTTCCTCATCTGATGAGATATACAGTTTTAAATCATCAACGAAGAGGATAAGTCTTTAAACTTTGTTGCTTTCTGGGAACCAAATTATAATCATGACCTAATCTGTTAAATAATGGGTTAAGTGCAAGGCAAAAGAGGAGCAGTGAGAATACCCCACTTTGGATTTGTATCCCTGGAGTAATAATTCGTCCTTTAACATGGCTTAACTGCAAAGTGGTTTTCTACTAGCTGGGTGAGTTTGTTAATGATGCCTGAGTGGGGGATAGTATTAAATGCCTTGGCTAGGTCTAAGTAGGCTGTATACACATATATCCCTTGTACAGAGCCTTGTTGACTGTCTCGCAGAAGTCCACCAGGTTTAACAGGCATGATCTCCCTTTGACAAATCCAAACTGAGTAGGGTCAAGTGTTTGGAGATTACCTATATCTTTGTTGATAAGGTCCATGATGAGTCACTCCATGGCCTTGCAGATTAGGCTAGTCAGGCTAATATGTCTATAGTTCCCAGGATCAATGGAAGCACCACCTTTGTGCAAAGAATAACAGTGGCCTTTTTCCATTCAGCTGTGATGAAGCCAGTGCTTAGACTATGATTGAAAAGAGTACCCAATGATGTTACTAATTCTTGTTGAAGCTCATGTAGGATGCAGCCAGAGATGTTATCAGGTCCCATAGATGTTGTGTTTTTGGCCTTAGAGAGGGTGTTTATGACCTGATGTTTAGAGATACAGGGTAGAGGAAAGGTGTCAGGGATGTCATGGGGTAAGTGTGACAGGGACAGGGGAGTGAAGTTTTCACAGTACCTGTCAGAAAACAGGTTAGCTGTGTTCACGGGATTAGTGTATATGGTATCATTAACTACCAGTTTGGCACAAATCTGGGCCTTTCCATTTAGGTTATAGATGTAACTAAAGAAGCCTTATGATTGCCTTTAGTTGAGGAAGCTAATTTGTATTCATAGTTTGCTTTGGAGGACTTCATAAGAAATCTTATTCGGTTGTTTAAGCTGAAGAGGGAGTGTTTCCAGTTTAGGGATCACTTCCTCTTACTCTTAAATAGCAATTTCTTATTATTATTTTAAAGCCTGTTAATGGCAATTGTCCACCAGGCAGGTTTGCTCTTCCTTGAGGAGCTTGTTTTCATCATATCAGGTACGGCCAAGTCAATGCAGTTATACAGGTGTTTGTATAAAGCATTGGTGTAGAACTCGGCATAGTTGCCAGTTCCATCTGAGGGGGGAGGTGCAGTAAAGCTATTTATACTAACCCATAAGAGGCTATAATCTGCTTTGAAGAAGTTTTTTAGTTTAGTTGCCACCGGGGGGGGGGGGGGGTCAGGTATAGCAGTTACTTCAAATGAAACTAATTGGTGGTCAGATCTCACCAGGGAAGACCTCACAGTGTGGTGCTACAGTGGTCCCCCATATTGGTAAGCATCAGATCCAGCATGTTTGCACCCCTTGTGGGGGTGTCAATGAGCAGACCAGGGCACTGGATTTAATAAAGTTGAGAAACCTTTGGGCAAGTGAGTTTAAGCATGAGTAATTTACCTAGTCCATGGAAGGGTAGTTAAAGTCACCCAAAATCATGGTGTTTGGATGTATCTTGATAGACTCAAGTAGATCGAAATAGGCAGAGTGGGTGTCCTGTTTCATGGAGGGGGTCCTGTCGCTGGCAATGGCTTGCATAGGTGTCCTACCAACAGTTAATTGCACCTGAAGTATCTCCAGGGAATCATACTGTATAATCAATCTGGAGATGTATTTATCTTTAATGAATATTGATACACCACCTTCTTTAATTTTCATGCCTTCATTTTGTGGTCTGAACGTGTGGAAGGAGGTGTAACCCGATATGGCTGGGGTGATCTCCACAGCCTTGAAGCAGGTCTCTGTGACTGCACAAATGTCTGCGTCTTCCAAGTTGAGGACTGCTTCCAGTGAGTGCATTCTTGAGTTAAGACTCCTAGAGTTTAGCAGCATAACCTTGAGGCTGTTTCTGGATGAAGTTACAAATGGGCTCTGAGAGTGCTAGATCAGGGATACAGATGGCAGTGGGAATTCCCTCTCCTTTTCAGGGAATTCCTCCTCATCCATTACAAACTTCCTTTTTCCCTCCTGTATTTCAGTATCTGCTGACTCAGGGGTCATCAAAGCTCTCACTCTTTCTCTGATAGGAAAAAGTTTTTATTGAGGAATGTTTCTAGTACCAAAGAAAACAAGCCGCTTAGAGGCTAGTCTTAAATCTTTCCTTTCTAAACAGTTTGTGATAGTCCCAAAGTTCAAAATGCTATCCCTTTCTGACCTATTACCTTTGATTCCCCCTTTAAGTTTTCTAGTAACACTACATTTGAAGGATGCTTATTATCGCAGTCTTATGGCTTCAAATTTCAAACATTTTTTTAAGGTTTTCTGTGTCTGGATTACTCTTTAAATCATCTGCATTTGTCTTTGTATTATCCGGTGCTCCAGGGGTATTCAAAAGGTGTCTATCTCCAGTAACAGCCTATTCACATTTTCCTTATTTTAGATCATTTGCTTACCTTTGTGGAGTCTTTTGGAAAGTTTTATGAAACTCTCACTTGGTTAAGAGATCTCCTTCACAGACTGGGGTTTTGAGACATCAACAAAAAGTCTTGTTTGACTCTATCGCACTGGATTGTTTTCTTGAGATGTCTCTTAGTTACCTCAGTTCAAAGAGCTTTTCCTACACAGGAAAAAGTAGATCTAAATCTAGACTGATTCCTGATTTTTTTTTTACTCAGTCCAAATTTTCAGCAAGTTAATTTATTTATTTATTTATTTATTTCCAGTTTGATTACCGGGGAAGTCCACTGGGCCAAAACGTACCCATTTTCAGTGGAGGCCCGGGGAGAAAAGCTCCAAAAGCAAAGCAAATACAATCTAAGTTACATAGTGTAAAGATAGTAATAAAATATATACATTTGGAATAACATTACATTGAATACAGTTTGTAAAAAGCAGCAACATACACGCAGTATAACAAAAACATCATTCAGGAAGGTAGATACAATAGATTTAGTAGTTTCCTTTAAGTAGCAGGTTTGACTGTATGAAAAGAAGGTGTAAGGTTACATGCTATTTACAATATTTACATATGAGGAGTAGAGAGAGAGAAAGTACATAAACTGAGAGTAGAATATAGTTTGATCAAGCAGTGATCGAGAGAGAAAAAGAGAAGAAAAGAAGATAGTATTAAGGATGTAGAGGGTTCAAGGGGAATTTATGTAGATTTATGTAGGATGTAAGCAGGCAGCAGCTTATGTTTAGAGGATTTCAGTGTTAGAGTTCCATTTCCTGCCAAGTGGATGGTGATTAAATTTTGGTGTTCAGATCTAAGAGATCTGTTTGGGGTGTATGAAGGATGTTTGCTAGGGCTGGGCATTTTCAGGGTAGAATATTAATTTGTGAGCAGTGGTTAGTTGGAGGTAGTCTAGGTAGTTAGGAGTTCTAGCCAGTTCAGAGTTTGTAGGGAAAGACAATGGTGAGAAGAGGTTTTAGATTTGGTAGCAAATTTAGAGATTTTATTATAGCAGATTTCGGTTTAGTGGAGATGGAAGAAGACAGGTTAGGAGAGGGGCTCCATATAGTCATGGTAAAAGATAGGTAGTTGCTAAGGAATGTCTAGCAGAGTTGGAGAGAAAGCAGTTGTTCTTATAGAGCATACCTAGCTTTTGGTGGGTTTTCTTTATGTTTTGATGTATGTGGCTATCAAATTTGAGGTGCTTTCTATAGTGATGCCAAGGAGTTTTGCAGATGGGACCACCTCTATGGTTAACTTTGTTTGGCTTATGATTTTGAATGCTGTTTTATCAAATGTGCAAGCCCTGGAGGGAGCGGAGAGAAGAATTTTGGATTTATTAGAGTTTAGAGAGAGATGATTTTGGTGCATCCAGTTCTCAGTAGTGGAAAAAGCTATTTGGGTTTTGTCAGTAGTTCGGGAATGTTGGAGGAGGCGAGACTAAGGTAGAATCATCTTGGATGACTGTTGTGTCTGGGATGGCAGAGTGAAGGTTATTTATTAAGATGTTGAAAAGCATGGGTCCAAGGATAGACTCCTGGGAACACCAGTGGGTGTAGGTAAGAAGGAGGAGGTAGAGTTGTTCCATTTGACAGCTTGGGATCTATCTGATAAGTAGCTAGAGAACCAGGATAGAGTATCAGGGAGAGATGAAGGTTTGATAGATGAAAGAGAAGGTGTTTGTGAGAGATGGTGTCGAAGGCTTTAAACAGATCTAGCAGTACAGTGGAAACTAGTAACCCAGAATCCCTGGCTTGGTTGACTGTTTCTAAGAAGGATAGTAAGGCAGTAATAGTGCTGTGTCCAGGGCGAAACCATGTTGGGTGGGTGTTAGGAGGTGGTTATGGATTAAGAAAGGCATGAGTTGGTGGTGGACGATTTCTCTAGGATTTTGATAAAGGTGAGAGTAGGGCAATTGGGCGAAAGTTGGAGATATTTGTGTTTTTGCCTCCTTTATGAAGAGGGAGAATGTAGGCTGATCTCCAAAGCATAGGAACATATGACTCTTTTATAGTTCTATTAATTAAGATGCTGATAGGGAGAGCAATACCTTCGGCAGCACATTTAAGGAAAGAGGAGGGGATGTTATCAGGGGCATTAGTGCATGGCTTTAGTTTAGATAAGAGTCTTTTTATGAATATAGTTGAAACAGGTTTCAGCTGGAAACTGGGAGGACAGTTAGAGGGGTTGTTGGGAGTAGAGGAAAGAGAGTTGGAGGTATTATTGTTGGGGAAGGATTTGGTAAGATTAGCTATAGATTCCGTGAAGAATTTGTTGAAGAGAGAGCTTAGATCTGAGTCAGTTTTACTTGGGTCTGGGCAAGGGTTATTTTTAGATCCTGGGTGGAGAAGGAATTTACTGATTTCCAGAACTGTTTGGGGTTCTTATTTTGGTTGGACTGTAGTTTGTAGTAGTAGTTCTTTTTGTCCAGGGTGATTAGTTTTTTTGCTAGGTTGGAGTTGGGTGTATTGGAGCAGGGAAGAAGGGATTTTATTTTTCTGGTATAGCTTCCAAGATTTGTCCCTTTGATGCATGACTTGTTTTGTTTCTTTGGATAGCCAGGGTGCAGAGTTAGCTTTGACTCGTTTGTTTCTTGGAGGAGCTAGGGAGTTCAGAGTATTTAGGAAGATAGAGTTAAACTGTTCAACAGCTTTGTCTAGCGGAAGTGTATTTAGGGTCTGCCAGTTGGTATGTTTAAGAATGTTTGAGAAGATAGTTGGGTTGAAGTTGCTGAGATTACGAGTGTGGATGTAGTGGTGTAGATATTGGGTAGAGTTAGCGGGTATGAAAGTAGGGAGAAGGTCACTGAAGGTATCAGGGGGAGTGGCTGAAAGAGGTATTTTGTTTGGAAGAGAGACTAGGAACCAGTCAATGGTAGATCCTGGGGATTTGTTTTGTTAGGCCGGGTGGTTGAGTGTATTACTTGGGTGAAGTTAAAGAGGTTGATGAATTGGGAGGGGAAGGAGAGTTGATTTTATTCCAATCAATGTTAACGCCGCCAGAATGTAGGTTTCAAATTTGATTTCAGTTGAGGCCCAGTAAAGAATATTTTCAAGGGTTGTTATGTTGTCACCTGGGGATATATAAAGGGAGATAATGCAGATGTTCTTATGTTTATTTAGTCGAAGGAGACTGGCTGTAAGTTCAGCTTTTGAACTCAGGAGTTGGAATTTGTAGAGGGATCAGGGAGAAGGTTAGAGAAAATTATTGCAGAGCCTCCACCTTTTTTATTTGGTCGGTCAGTTCTGTGGATTTGGAAGCCGGGAGGTAAGATTTCAGAGTCGGTGATGTGGGGTTTTAGCCAGGTTTCAGAAATGGCTAGGATGTCTGGTTGGTTGTGGCAAATCCAAGCATGAAGATGGTGAATTTTGTTATTTAGGCTCTGAGCATTGATAGAGAAGAGCTTAAGAGGGTTAGGAGATGGTGCCTAAAACCTGTATGGTCCCAAAATCAACATTCCCTGATATTCCTGATTCCTATATTGGGGTTTGTAAGAAGGGAACTACTTTGGTAGAAAGACCAATGTTATCTAATAGCAGGTCTCTCATGTTCCCATCTAGTTCTAGCACACTCTTAACTACAAACTCATAGGTTCATAAGTTCATAGGCATTTACTAGGCTAACAGCCACAAGGGTCTTTATAAGTCTGGCCATGAATCCCAAATCTTTCACTAGTTTGGATACCCTTAATAAGTGTAAGCACAGGGTTTGGGAGGTCAAACATTTACAAGCAGGGCATATGAAATGAACCATTTACAGGCTGCCTGTGTCCATTGCAAACATAAAAATAGTTCAGAGGTAAGTACAGGGCTAGTGGTCTTTGTGGGCCATTTCAAGTCTAGCCAATTTTCTTTTCAAAGGTGGCAATCAAAATATGTACTTGCATTTTTGAGGTAAATACCTTAACCATTATACCAATTTTTAAGAGATTGTTTGATGAGTGGTGTCTATGGGAGTAAACGTCCAGGGCTTTTGGAACAAAAAGACAGATCAAAACACATAAACATAAAAGTGATGTTGGCAGTAAATGCTGTCATCTCACTAAATTATCTATGGTTCCATAGGGACTATTACAAGTGATTACAGACAACACCCCACTTCTGTGGTATATACGGTGGAACCTAGTGCCAACTAGATATGATAACCTGGGATATAGCATAATCTCATTCTATAGGCATTTTACATTCTGTCAGAGCAACATTTTGGGGCAAACAAGTTGTGCAGGAACAGGACAATCCCGCATAAATGGAAATTGTATCAGGTGGTCTTCCAGGAATTCATCAGCTGTGGGGAACACCTTAAACAGGTGGCAGGATATAACCTATATAGTTAAGGCTACTGCAGCAGTGATCATTTTAACATCTACTGTTAGGGTAAGTTTTCTTACACATCTGTACTTTATATTTCCAGCTAATGACGCAAGAGCAAAAATAACAGACTGCTCTAGGATGTCACTTAAAGACCTAAATGTAATTATCCTTTAAGATATGAGGAAAAAAGGGGATATTTGCACCTTTAAATACCTAACCTGTGGCTGTGGAATGAAGGCCTTAGTCCAAATGACAGCTGTGACAGCAACTGTAGCAATGAAAAGATGAGGCACATATCTGCAAATCTACTCTCTTTATTTTGTAAGTCTCAGATAATGACATACTGGAAAATTATAGCTTCCTCTGTAAGCTAAATAATCCTTTGAACACCATCAAAGCATATCTGTTGTCTCTCATCTTACTCACATAAAAAGACAAAACACAAACTCTTACGAACAGCACCTTTCTTTAAGTATCATGTTTTTCTTTCGGCTTTTCCCGGTTAGGGGTCACCACAGCGAAACTCCGGTTCGCTAATGATTGGCAGTAGATTTTTACAGTGCTGAGGTGCCAGCTCGACTCCCAGCCTTCAATGAAGGCATGCCCATTCTACGCATGTCTTTCAAATGTCACTCAACCACGGAGAGGACATGCAGACTCCACACAGTAGCACTGAATGCCCATTTTATGAGCACTGCAACTTCGAATTATTGATCCTCATTCTCAGCAGCAATTCTTGTACTTCTGAAAACAACTGTCATTTGAAATCAGTACTGTCTGAAGTCATGAGGCTTGTTTTTGCTCACTGGTTATGCTGTTAGTTAAAGAACATTTTAGCTATTATAGTGATAAAAAGGTCCTGCTGTTATGAGCTGAAAATAAGCTTGTGATGTGAGAAAACAGACAACAACATAGGAATCTGTTGATAAGCCATCCTTTTCCTAAAGGCTCACACTGCTGTAAGTGCAATTTTAAGCATAGGTTAAAATGCAATCTCCACCTAAGACAGTCTGCATGCAAAGGTACAATGGGGGCATCCATGGGAGCACATGTGGAGAACCCTTGCTGATATCACTGGATATCAGTGTTCCAGAGTAAACAAACTGAATCATAAACAACACCACGTACTGTACTCAGATTAGTTGGTTTCTAAGATAAGACTCCTGCAGTTAGAAGATATTTACATCTCTGGGGTGAAGTGGATTGTGGCACATTAAATTCTCAGTTAGTATTCACAGGCAAAAACAAAATATGAAAACAGAAAATGAAACAGCGGCATTCCTAAGAACTAAAAAAATGAACAAGCACAGGAATCTGTCTAGTTCCAACCTCACCGACATGAATGTTGAGGAAAAAATAAAAAAAACAGAAAAGAATAATAGTCTTAGAACTCTGTTGATGAGCTCAGTCACAATAATTTCCAAAAATCTTGAAACCCAGGTAGTGTTTCAAAGCAACAAGCCTTTATTCATCACAGACAAGCAATCCTCAGTAACCAAAAATCAAAAATACTTTGCAAAGTTAAACATATCAGTTTTTGTACACTTAGAAGTAGGTATGGAAAATATATATCTTGTTTAATTTTAAAACCAGCCTATTCCAGGCAAACAATATAAACAGGGCCGTAAAAGGGCATTTAAGAACAGCAACTACCCACCCCACACACAGCTACTGATTAGATCAAACTAAATCCTAGTTAAGGAAAACACTACCTATCTATTTGCAGCCCACATTCCAAGATTAGGTATTAAGAAAAGCATAGCATGCATATAAAAAGACTAACTTTTAACTAAAATCACTTTTGGCTAACTAATGCAATAAAGCCTTCATCACGTCTGTGACAAGAACTAAAATCATGTACATAGGTAGATAAGTAAAAACAGATAACTAGATAGATACAAGTAAAAACACACACAGCTATCTAACCAATTAATTATATAATTAGAACACCATAAATGTAAATATATATCTGTGTAATAATATCTATTATACAATGACTGGTCATTAACATTCCAAAACGTGCACGCTGATTGGCCAGCCTAACCAGCGTGCCTGTTGTAAATCCCAGAATGTGCCAATGAAAAAAGGTCCGGTCGCCCAGACTTTTTTTCTGTTGGTATAGCCTTTAAATGTTATTTTTATTTCTTAAAAAATAAAAATAAAATCTGTTGTCCGAACTCTGGACATACCAGAAAAGCAGCATAGACAAAATACTAGGGAAATCAGGTACATTATTTAAAACTAAACACACGTACATGATATCCCTTGTATTTCGTCCATGCTGTCTCTCTCCTGCCCCTAAACTGCCCTAAAGTTTTTGTTTTTTTTTAATTAAAAACAAACACAAAAGAAAAACAGAGCAATAAAGATCTTCTTTTCTCCATTGCTTGCTTTCCCAAGTACTGATGTACTGGGTATGCGTGGGAATGCAAGTTCCAAATGCATGCACAGTACATCAGATAAGGCTCAAGGAAATGTCCAGTGGTGGAAGGACAGCATGTTTCCCTTATACAAAGACATTTGGCTGGACTTACAAAAGCTTGCACGGAGTTGTAGAGTAGAGTAAGACGTCAGACAGCCAATATGTCTGCCGAGCGATCTAGCAACAGCCGGCAGGGGCGTGCGCGTGCATGACAGCTTCTAAAGCTACTCTTGCATGGACAGCATCATGGTATGCAAATTACCTCATTTGCTGCTGAAAGCTATGCAAATGAGGTAAATTTGCAATCCAGGAAACACTAACCTGTCCGTGGAAGAGTAGTGTTATTTGCAGAAATGTACTCCGTTGGTAACGGAGTACCATTCTGCAAATTGCTAAACGGAGCTATGACAGCTCCAAATAAAGGATGCATCCAGTTGAGGAAGCATGCCAATGGCCAAATATAAATGTTTAAAATTATTAAAATCTAATTTTTTCCCCCCGATCTCCGATGTTTAAGCATAGCGCACTTAAAAAAACAATAAAATAATTTCAAAATAGCCAAAAATAAGCATTTTCACTAAAATGCTTATCCTGCCATGCAGGTGAATGGCAGGGTGAAGACAACATGGCCAATGAGTACTGGTTGCTAAGGGGGGAAGCTCAGTGTGAGAGATGTAACCAAGCATTAGTAGGCAATCCTATGCAAATGAGGATAAGGATGGTGAATCCCAATTTTCCCCAGCATGTGAGCCATGTTCCAAGAGTGTAAGTGTAGGAGTAGGTGAGTAGTAGAGTAGAAGATAGGTGACATCATGAGGGGGTATGTCAGAAAGGCTGTATGCTTATTGGAGCACAGTGTCCTGTGTTTTCCCTGAGTTGCTCAGGATTGCAAGAGGCGTGTCTACAGTTGTCCTTTTTGAAAATCAAAAACCAAAGGTGTACACAGAGAAGATATCTGAAATTTCTTGCAAACGGGCACACAGCGTGTGTACGTGTGTGCGCATGTGTGCATGTTTACACTTGTTTGCACGGCGCTTTCCAGGGCGGAAACAGAAAGGGAAAAGAAAGGAAAAGAAGTAGCAGGAAGTTAACCAAGGAGAACTAGCAGAGCTGCCAGGTGAAATATATCAGAATCAGCCAATTACACAGGCAGCAGACTAGCACAGCCCAGGCCAGCACTTTAAACTCTGCAAACAGCATTCTTCCCTGTTTTTTTTTCCAAGAACTCTGCAACACTGCAGTATACAAAGAGGGAAAGCTTAAAAACTTTAAGGTCTGACAAAATGTTAGGGGCTGCTCTTGCTATCATAAACCAACTTGTGCAAGGTGCTGAGGGTGGTGATGTTGTGAATGCTGCTGAGAAACCCACAGTGAGGAGACAGAGAAGAGTGTACAGACCCAGGGTAACCTACCAGAGGCTACATGAGCTGGAGATAGTGGAGTGCTATAGGGTGGACAGAGACCTCTTGCAGCAAATTGTTGAGCTGTGCCGGCCACACCTCACACAGAACCAACAGAGAGGAACCCATCCCAGTGGATACCAAGGTATGTGTTGGCCTAAGAATACTAGCCACAGGTACCTTCCAGAGACCAACTGGTGATATGATGGGGATTTCACAGGCATCAGCATCCAGAGTACTGCACCAGTTCCTCAATGCCATGTCAGCACATGTCCGTGAGCACGTATATTTCCTCAATTCACGTGAGGCATTGGCCAGCTATATGCATCTTTTCCACCAAATAGCAGAAAACCCTGACGTAGTGGGTGCAATAGACTGCACGCACATACACATCAAAGCACCCCCCGGTGAGCGGGGTAGGGTCTACATCAACCGCAAGGGCTCCGCTCCATCAACTGCCAGGTCATGTGCAATGCCCAGGGCATAATAATGAATGTGTGTGCTGGCTGCCCTGGAAGCTATCACGATTCCCACATTTGGCATCTGATGCAGCTGTACCAGAGATTTGCCAATGGGGACATCCCTGACAGTCACCTAATGGGGGATGCTGGATAAGCACTGGAGCCGTGGCTGATGACATCCATCAGAAATGAACACACACCTGAACAAGAACTCCATAATGAGGCACACGCACAAACAAGAAACATTATTGAGTGTGTGTTTGGGATAGTCAAGTTACAGTTCCGGTGCCTGGACACATCTGGTGGAGCCTTGCAGTGCTCACCAACTACATGTACCCAAATTGTCATAGTATGTGCCATGCTACACAATATGATCCTATGAAAACAGCTGCAGCAAGAACAGCATGGGGCAGGGCCAAACAGCTCCCCACCATTGCCAAGGCCTGCACAGGCACAGCGTGACTCGGAGGAGGAACAACCTGAGCCTGCCCCAGTAGGCAGAAGGAGGCATGCTCAGTATGCCCTGGCCTTGGCAAAGAGGCAATGCATAGCAAATACACTGACTCAGTAGGAACCCTGGAAATGACACCTCTCTCTGACTCACACATACAGTAAAAGGGATGCCTAACTTGACACTACCTGTTTTCAAACATGTATAGGGAGTGTACTATGTGCATCCGACATAGGCAGCCCTGCAGTACCACCTGAGGCATGAGTGCCCTATTTTAAGCAATATAAAGCACTGCTATGCACATTTTACAAGTATTGAGCATATTTAAATACAATTGCACGTAGCTGCGCACCGTGCTAACCAGCGCAACTTCGGGCAACGTTGTGCAATGTTGGGCAATGTTGAGCAAAATCGGGCAAAGTTGGGCAAGGTCAGCCAAAGTTGAGCAAAGTCGGGTAAACACGCTCACACCTGCTTTACTGTTGCTTAAGCAGTCTAGTCTGCCCAGTAGGAAAATAAAAAGCAGGACAGGGCTCAAACTCAGGATACTGTGCACTATAGTCACAGTACTGAACCACTAAGCCATGACAGCATTTCACTGGCACAGACACAACTTAACTCACTCACACATACCAGTTGGGGGGGGTCACATACCTAACAGTCGCAGCCAGCAGGACAAATGTAGACAAACACAAACGCAAACAAATGCTGTATGATGCCCTCTGAAGAGGCATATGAGTAACCTCCCCCCCAGGCCTATGCAGACAGATAACAGCAGGCCAGGCAGTGTGATGTGGGTTGGGTAGGCTATGAAGTCACAAACTAATATGCATGTAATTGGAAGCTAAGGTCTGTAGTGCAGTGGTATGCCTCAAGCCAGTACGATAGGCAACAGTACAGACTGAAATGGAGTACCTGACATAACAGTGCAGGCCTAGCAAATGTGTATAAGTGTCAGGTGAACCCTTCATCTTATGTACGCCCACAGTAACAATCAGGTGTGCTCCCCCGGGTAGAAATGTAAAAATAATAGCTGTCCCCACTGTATGTAGAATGACTCATGGAAGCCCTGTAGGCACACTGTGCTTCCTGTCGATGTACAACACAAAGGTGAGCCCTGAAGTAAAAACCAACTTGATTTTCACACACATATAGTATATATGCTCATACTGGGCATACTCACACACTTAGGCCATGTCTGAGTACAGCAGTGGGCCACACATATCTGGCAGTTGCAGTTCTTACTCCAGACACTTGTCACTATTCACCAATCCTGCCTTGTGCACACACTGATATGAATACAGACCCATATAATACATTGGACACCTGTCATAATCAAACTATGTACTCCAAGTATTTAAGTTGTCCAAAGAAAGTGAAAAACCAAAAAGATCAATAATACTCCAATCAGTATCATCAAGAAACAATGAGCACTCCTAACATTGTCCAAGCCATGGTCAAAGAGTCCATAGAGAACCATGAAGCTGTCTTTCGCTATGTCATAAATATCAGTGTAAACTCATATATGTTCTGAGTCAGTGCAAACTGTAAATGAAGACATGTACATGACTGACATTGCCAACATCTTGTCAGACAGGTTCATACATATTTATCCCCTTCTCACTGACAAAAGGGCCCATTATCATACCTGGAGATTGTGAAAACCCAAAAATCACATATACAATGGTTAAACAGCTCTTTCCAAACCTAAAAACATGGCGTGTATAGGATAACATGGTTTCCCTGGCTGTGTCATATGTGAACTCCAAAACAAACAGACCCTGCACCTGAACAATCTGTTGAGACTCACCATCTGTACAGGATATGAAACTGTTGAATGGGTTACAGCAACATTTGGTACACTCGAGTGTTAGTGCACAACAGACCATGGGTACTTTTGTCTTATAAGCCAAATAAGCCTGACATGCAAGGCCATGGAGTCCATCATTATGGAACTCATAAAATGAGCTATTGAGAGCCTACAAACACCCGACCCTACCCATTTTGGTTTGGTCAGGGGCAGATCATGGTTCCTAAACCTGCTAGACAGTTTTCAAGGCAGTCACCCAGGACATGCATTAATGAAATGAGCTACACACGGCCTACATAGACCTTGAAAAGCCCTTTTCCAACATCCCACACACATGTTGTATCCACGGAATCATCAACCTGTGCATAAACACATATGTCATCTGATGGATTGCCAACTGGGGCACAGATAAATCCCACAAGGTAAGAATTGTGGTCTCCTGTTCAAGCTGTTAACAACTTCCCCCATGGCTCTGTCCTGGGACCCCTCCTGTCTGGTGTATACTTTTCAGAAATACAGTCAAACACGAGGGCTATGTTTAGCAAGGTTTGTGGATGACTGCAAAAAGGTTGTCATAATCAATGTTTGGGACAACAGAGACATCCTTAAAAAGGGTCTCAGTCAGACAGATGTGGTGTCAAATTTATGGGCACGAGCTACAGTTATACAAATACAACATAGGTGCCAATACCCTAAATATGGAGGTAATAATAAGGGATCTATGGAACATGTGGATAGTCATCACTACTTCCAGAAACACATTCACAAAGTGGTTAGAAAATTATGCTATATGTTCCCACAAACTGCCAAGGTCTTTGCATGTAGATCAAAGGAGGTTCCCTCTACTCATCAGTCATCAGACCCATCATAGAGTACCACAACACACTTGCGATGAATCTGACTAGGCACCTTCAGCAGCTGGAAAGACCACTGACGTGCCTCAACAAGAGCATTACTGGCCTCAAACAGTTGACCCATGCAACAAGACAGAATTTAACTCAATCTGTACTCTGTTGCATACTGTCTACTCAGGTGATCTCTGCCAACAGACAGGTCCATGTCCCATGCAGAACAGATGTACATGTGCTATCTGAAGTAACCCCAAGCTCACTGTACTACATGCTCTAGGGATATCATCATCACAACAATAAATAGAACATGTTGGAGGGATACATTAATAACTCACAGACTTCCCTTTCTTTGGAACAGGCTCCCTCCCAACCTACATTAAGCTGAGTCCCTCACTGACACTCTTCCAGAGGAACCTTGATGAGTGTATGTGAAACTGAACTGTCACACCATGGATCACTTCATCAGCTCTACTTCACAGAGGCCTAGTGAACTAACTCCATTGGTGGTGATAGCTGCGCACTCTGGCCATACTAATATATGCCTTCAGGCAGATGGATGGGCAGAGATGTGTGTAAGAGGGTGACCATGACAGGGAGCCATCCAGGACTGTCCCACCCAGCACACATCCCAATGGCACAAAAGACATGAGGTGCACATCTCACCCAGTGTACATAACAGCCACCAGTATCTGTAAGCATTGCAGTGTATGTGGTCCATGTGCCTGCTGTACATCATGATGGTACAATGAAGTACATATCTACTATCTGTAGACGTGTACCTGTCACATAGTCTACTACATACCTATGAACCTATCTTCAATAAGGCATATGTTAGCCTAGGCAAGTTGTGCAGCTTTCACCACCCCATTGGGTAGTCTCCCAAGCCCTCGTTCTAATAGTTAGTATCCTAAGCCCCTTCCTAGTCAGGCTGCTGATGTGATGCCTGGCGCGAATTGTCTGCTTCCCATCCAGTCATCAAGGTTCCTATTGAAGAGTGTCAAGGAGGGGCTATGTCTGATGTACATTGGTACTCTGTTCCACAATAAGGCAAGTATCTGGGATGGTACTCTATCCCACCAGCATGTTGTATTCATTGTTGTGATGAGGTTCATATCCCTGGAGAGTGTAGAGTGACTCAATTTTGTTATCTGTAGATGGAGCATGCTCAGCAGTTATGTGTTAGACATGGCTCTGTATGTTAGGCAGAGTGTCCCTCTGAGTAGGCGGTATGCAACGAAGAACAGATTTAGTTTTACCAGTTGTGTTGCATAACACAACTGTTTGAGGCCAGTAATCCTCTTGGTGAGGTACCTCTGTGGTCTCTGCAGCTGCTGGATATGCGTAGTCAAGTACATCCAAAATGGTGCATTGTACTCAATGATGGGTCTGATGACTTAAGAGTAGAGGGCCACGATTACCTCTTTGGATCCTGATGCAAACCCTTTGTTGATTAGGTGAGCCACATAGGATTTCCCAATCACTTTGGCAACATGGTTGTCAAAGGAAATATGACTATCTACTTGTGTCCCCAGATCCCTTATTACCTTGTCAGTTTTAAGGGGTAACACTATGTGGTAGTTTGTGTGTACTTTGTTTTCACCAAAGGGGATCACTATGCATTCCTCCACATTGAGCTTGAGGCCATGATTCTGACACCACACATCTGTTTCACAGAGTCCCTTCTGGAGAATATTTGTGTCATCCGGGGAATCTATTATGGCAAACACTTTACAGTTCCCAGCAAACTTAGTCAACCACAACCCTCCTGTGCTGGCATGTACATTTGAGAAGTCTATACCAAACAGGAGGGACCCCAGGACTGAACCCTGGGGGCCACCAGTTGTTACCGGTGTAGAGTCTGACATGTAGCCAGCAACTCTTAGTTTGTGGAATCTATCTGTGAGCCAGTTTGCAATCCATCTTGTGATGTATGGATTCATGCCCTGGTTGGTGAGTTCATCTATGATCCCTGACTGGGGAATGGTGTCAAAGGCTGTAATGAGGTATAGGTAGGCTGTGTTGAGCTCATTTCAATCATCTGTAGCCTAAGTAACGGTCTCAAAGAAATCCACCCAGTTCAGGAGGTGTGATCTGCATATGATGAAGCCAAATTGGGTGTGCTCAACTGTGTGAAGGTTCACAATCTCTTTATTTTTGACTTTCATTATAATTGGCTCCATTGCCTTAAAGAACAGACTCGTCAGGCTCATAGAGCATGAATGCCAAGGGGTTTTTGTGGCCCCACCCCTGTGGAGTGTGAAAAATGTTGCTTTGCAATATTCTATGGGTACATATCCTGTACAGAGCATGTAGAGAGAGGTGTAGGTATCCTTGATGAATATGGATACATCCCCACCCTATGTGCTATGATCCAGGTCCTGATGCTGGAAGGTATGGAATGAGTAGTATCCTGGGAGTGCTGGCGTGCTCTCTGGTGCCTTGAACTAGGTTTCTGTTACTGCACAGATATCGATATTCTCCATACTGAGACATGCCTCGAATGTGTGCATCTGGAGGCTGAGACTTCTGGCAATGAGTAGCATTTAGCTAACTTTGTGGTTATTTGTGTTGGTTATGGGGTTTGGTTTGTCCTGAGTGACCGGTGCTCCACACCTGAAGTCAACGGCTCATTGGTCCCATCTGACCATACGCTAATTACCCTACATATCCACATTCTGGACCCACCCCCCATTAAGGAAACCATGTTAAAAAATGTCTCCAAAGCCATCTTCATGCTTCTTAAGACAGAAGTGCTGAACTTCAGGACACCCATGCAGATGGACAATACTGAATCCTTCACAATTGCACTTTATAAGCACTTACATGAGTGTATGCGTCATGCTATCCCGAACAGAACCAAGATGCTATCCTCCAAGAAAAGAAAGCCAATCTGGCGTTCCCCTGCCATAAACAAACTGCACAACAGAAGGAAGAAACTGTTGCAAAAGAGGGTAAGATCCCATGAGTGGAGGAGCTCCCTGGTCAGCCTCAAGAAGAAGCTGCGATCCCTGATAAAATCCTTTAAAGCTAGTTATGAAAACAAAGTTGACACTGATTCTAAAGACAACCACAAAGCATTCTATAGCTATGTCAAGAATCTCAATGGCAACACTCAGATCTGCTCTGAGTTACAGCACAATGGCACTAAATATACAGACCCAAATGATATTGCCAACAGCCTGGCAGATAGGATCAGTGCTAACTTTACCCCCCCCCTACCCATGAAAGAGCACATTTCTATACCGGAAGAATGCAGAGTTGCTGTCATCATGGCTGCACTGGTAAAAACCACTCTCCAAAGCCAGGAACACAGCATCCATGGGACCAGATTACATCCCAGGCTGCATTCTACACGAACTACAGAATGAACTGGCACCACACCTACATACCATGTTCAATCATAGCCTCACCTCAGGCTTTGTGCCTGCTGAATGGCGCACAGCGACGGTTATCCCACTACACAAGGGGGGAGCCACCAAGGACCCCGGGAACTACTGCCCCATTAGCCTGATGAGCCTGGTCTGCAAGGCCATGGAACATATCATTATGGAACTTATAAACAAAGACATTGGTAATCTCCAAACTCTGGACCACAACAATTTTGGGTTTGTAAAAGGCAGATCATGTCTCCTAAATATAATAGACTTCTTTGAAGCAGTCACCAAAGCCGTAGACAAGGGTAAGGTGGTTCACACAGCCTATCTAGATCTTGCCATGGCTTTCAACACCATCCCCCACTCTGGAATTATGGATAAACCCACTAAACTAGGTATAAATCCCTATGTCACAAGATGGGTTGCCAACTGGCTGACTGACACAACCCACTCTGTGAAAGTAGCAGACTCCAAGTCCGACTTTGGACCAGTGACAAGTGGAGTACCACAGGGTTCAGTCCTGGGTCCTGTCCTGTTTGGTATCTACTTCCCTGAAGTACAGGTTAACATGGAAGGTCTCTGGCTAATGAAGTTCCCAGATGACTGCAAACTAGGAGCCATAATCAAGACTACTAACGATGTGGACATCCTACAAAAGGGCCTCACTGAGACAGATGCCTGGTGTCAAAGCCATGGCCTCAAGCTCAATGCCAAAAAGTGCATTGTCATCCCCTTTGGTAAAAACACTGTACCCATGAACTACAACATAGGTGGTAGTATACTCAACACCGAAAGTGTGATAAGATACCTTGGGACACAGGTGGACTGTAGACTCCTTTGATAATCACATCGCCACAGTAGTCAGGAAATCCTTCTATGTGGCACACCTCATCACAAAAGGTGTCTCATGCAGAATAAAAGAGGTCATTGTTCCCCTCTACTCATCACTCATTAGATCCATTATAGAGTACAATGCCCCTTATGCTATGCACCTCACAAGACATCTACAACAACTGGAAAGCCTGCAGAAATACCTCACAAAGAGGATTAGTGGCCTCAAATACATGCCATACACAGACCGTCTCAAAACACTACAGCTTTACTCTGTCACATATCGCCTACTCAGAGGTGATCTCTGCCTAACATACAAAGCTATGTCAAACACAGAGCTGTTGGACATGCTCCACTTAAAGAAATCCCAATCCCTCCGAGCATCGGCCCCAAAACCCAGACTGAAATACTTAAGGAGGGGGTGTATCCATTTTCATAAAGGATACCCACACCTCCAGGTTAGTGGCACAGCACGAGGCCTTGAAGACCATGCAAGTGCAACTAACATTGGGCAAAGCTGCTTGTCAGATCATAGCCTGCTATAGATCACATACCTTGTCTCAGGACCCTCACTCAGTATTCCTAAGAACACTGGGAAATATAAAGGTCCCACCAAACACCATGATATGAGGAGATTTCAACTACACAAACATTGACTGGGAGAATTACTCAAGTACAAAGTCCTTTGCCCAATGCTTCCTAGAGTTTATAAACTCAAACAGCCTGGAACAGCTGGTCACCAGGCCCACTAGAGGTGACAACATACTGGACCTGATCATCACCAACATGGAGGATCATTGTTCCACACCAGAGGTAAACCCCTCACTGGTAATATCAGATCATGAAGTAATCACACTGAACATGCACATCCCGACCCCCCCACCAGTCAACAAAACCACTGTGAAAAACTTTTCAAAAGCAAACTTCACACTTCTCAAGACCAAAGTGGAAAGTTTCAAAGCCCCCTTACTACATGATAATGCTATCCAATCTGCAGAATCCTTTACAAGTACATTCTATGAGCTTCTACAGGGATGTATGGATTGAGCCATCCCAATTAAAACCAAGACTCACTCCTCCAAAAAGAAGAAACCAATCTGGTGGTCCTTGCCCATAAATAAGCTATACAACAGAAGGAGGAAACTAACACATGATAGAGCAAAATTCCAAAAAGGAAAGGCATCACTGATCATTATTAGCAAGAAACTACGATTGCTCATAAAATAATCCAAGTCCAGTTTCTAAAGAAAAATTGCCAAAGAATCTAAAGATAACCACAAAGCCTTCTTTAGCTATATCAAACATTTAGGTGGCAACTCTCAGATATGCTTTCAGCTACTGCAAAATGGCAAAAAATACACTGAACCAACTGACATTGCCAACATCCTGGTGGACAAGTTCAGTGCAAACTTCACCCCCCTCACCCCCAAAAGGGCCCATGTCCATCCCAGAAGAATGCAGAGCCCTAGACCTCATGGACATGCAGGTAAAAACAGCCCTCTCCAAAGCTAAGAACACAGCATCAATGAGACTGGATGGTGTCCCAGGCTGCGTCTTACACAAGCTCCAAAAGGAACTAAAGCCTCACCTACATTCACTGTTCAGACTCAACCTTACCACAGGCTATGTACCCAAAGAATGGCATACAGCAACAGTCATCCCGCTCCACAAAGGTGGTGCCACAACAGAACCTGGGAACTATCACCCTATAAGCCTGACCAGCCTGGTCTGCAATGCTATGGAGCGAATTATCATGGAACTCATAAACAGAGACATTGGGAACCTCCAGATACTGGACCCTACCCAATTTGGCTTTGTTAAAGGCAGATCCTGCTTCCTAAACCTTGTTGACTTCTTTAAAACAGTTACCAAGGCCATAGATGAAGGGAAGGTAGTCCACACAGCCTACCTGGTCCTCACTAAGGCCTTTGGCACCATTCCCCACTCTGGCATCATAGACAAGCTTACCAGCTTGAACATTAACCCCTATGTCACGAGATTGGGGTCCAACTGGCTCACGGATAGAACACACATTGTCAGAGTTGCAGGTGCCATGTCCGACTCTAAATAAGTCACAAGTGGCATCCCACAGGTCTCGGTCCTGAGACCCCTCCTGTTCAGTATATACGTCTTTGAGGTACAGGCAAGCAGGGGAGGACTATGGCTGACCAAGTTCCCAGATGACTGTAAACTGGGGGCCATAATCGACTCTCTGGCTGACACAGACATCCTCCAGAAAGGTTGTGCAGAGACAGATACCTGGCGTCAAAACCATGGCCTCAAGCTGAATGGCAAGAAATGCATAGTCATCCCCTTTGGAAAAAACAAAGTGCCCACAAATTACCACACAGGTGGTAATCCACTAGGTACGGAAAATGTAATTAGGGACCTGGGGACCCGGGTAGATAGTAACCTCTCCTTTGATAATCACATTGGCAAAGTGGTTAGTTATTCCTTCTATGTAGCCCACCTAATCACAAAAGGGTTCACCTCTAGATCAAGAGAGGTCATTGTGCCCCTCTACTCATCACTCATTAGGCCCATAATAGAGTACAATGCCCCATTTGGTATGTACCTTAATTGGCACATGCAACAGCTGGTAAGACCACAGAAGTACTTCACCAAGAAGATCATGGGCCTCAAAGAGATGCCCTATGCAGCTCAACTAAAGAAACACCAGCTCTACTCGGTTGCTTACTGCCTGCTCAGATGTGATCGATGCCTGACATATAAGGCCATGTCCAACCCGGAATTAATGGACATGCTCCACCTCAAGAAAAACAAATCTCTTAGAGCCACACGCTCCAGTGAATTAAACCTCAGCAAAGCAATAAACAGGACATGCTGGAGGGATAGATTCATATCCCAGAGACTTCCCTCACTCTGGAATAGAATCCCAGTTGATGTTAGGCAGAGCCCCTTGCAGACTCTCTTCAAGAGGAGTCTTGATGAGTGGATGGGAAATTGTAAATTTACCCCTGGGATCACTTCAGTGGCGCTGCTAGACAGAGGCCCAGGAATCTAATTTAAAAGGGAGGTGAAAGCCAACACATTCTGGCTAGGCTTATAAATGCCCTTGGGCAGATAGCCTAGTACCTACCTATGAACCTATGAACCTACACGCTCTAGGGACCTAAACCTTGTCACCACAATAAACAGAACATGCCGGAGGGATAGATTCCTGTCCAACAGACTTCACATACTTGAGAATAAACTACCTATCTATATCAAACAAAGCTCCTCATTAGCACTCTTCAAGGAAAATCTTGATTATTGGATGGGAAATAGGAAATTCACCCTGGGGATCACTTCTGTGTCTCTGCATGACAGTGGAACAGGAAAATACATTTCTTGGGTGGCAAAAGACAGGGTACCTTTTTGGCTGGCCTTGTATAGGCCCCAGGGCCGATAGACTAGTAGCTACCTATGAACCTATGAACCTTTGAGCCTTACCTAAAAAAGGTAATATGGGGACAGCACGAGCCTTGGCCAGTATTCAGAAGCATAGGGGCGACAGGTGCAAACCATCTGTAGTGAGGCAACAAGGCTTGTCTATCATGTCATCACAGGCAGACAGAGACTGGATCCCCTTTGAATGACACCAGAAGCTCAGCCAATTGTTGAAGTTTATCAATCTTTCTGTTATATTGCAGTATCATGTAGGTGAAGGTAAGATGCTACTCAAGGTTTGACCTTGTGTGTGCCAGCATGTGGTGCATCAACCCATATATGATATGGTAATGGCCTATGCATACAATACACTCACAATACACCTAGTATGATAAGCCTGCTGAGGTTAGAAAATGTGAAAAAAACCTTTGTGCAAACTGTCAGCAAGTAATGTCTGTATTGCACCATGTAACTCCATATTGCTTGCTGAAGTGTAAAGACATACTTAGTTTGGATTAAGAACACCACACTTGCCAACTCCCTGGGAAGAAGCAACCTTTTTGGAGACTACTCAAACACCTTAAAAGTGGTATACTCATCTTTGTCAAGTCCGATGATGTCACCATCCTACAAATATACCTGTCGAAAAATGCAATCCCAGTAATGTGTATAGCACATCGTGTAAATGCGTATTGTTGTAGTATCATAATGTAATTAGGTAGGGGTTTGAATCCTTTACTTGCCAAGTGTGTATGTGTGTCTTTGTGGAAAAGCGCAACCTTTTTGGAGACTACTCAAACACCTTAAAAGTGGTATACTCATCTTTGTCAAGTCCGATGATGTCACCATCCTACAAATACACTTGTGGAAAGATGAAATCCCAGAAATGTGTATAGCGTGTCGTGTAAATGCATACTGCTGTAGTATCATTAGGTAGGGGTTTGAGTCCTGCATTTGCCAAATGTGTGTGTGTATGTGTGCCTCCCTGGAGAGGAGCAACCTTTTTGGAGACTACTCAAACACCTTAAAAGTGGTATACTCATCTTTATCAAGTCCGATGATGTCACCATCCTACAAATATACCTGTGGAAAGACGAAATCCCAGTAATGTGTATAGCGTGTCGTGTAAATGCGTATTGCTGTAGTATCATAATGTAGTTAATTAGGGGTTTGAATCCTGTACTTGCTAATTGTGCTTGTGTAAGTTTGTTTCCCTGGGGAGGCACAACCATTCTGGAGACTACTTAAAAATGTTATACTCATCTTTGTCAAGTCTGATGATGTCATCATCCTACAAATACACCTGTGGAAAGGTGCAATCCTAGTAATATATATAGCACATCGTATAAATGCATATTGCTGTAGTATTATAATGTAGTTAGGTAGGGGTTTGAAACCTGCATTTGCCACCTGTGTGTTTCCCTGGGGAAAAGCATCCTTTTTGGAGACTACTCAAACACCTTAAAAGTGGTATACTTATCTTTGTCAAGTCTGATGATGTCACCATCCTACAAATATACCTGTGGAAAGGTGAAATCCCAGTAATGTGTATAGCGTGTTGTATAAATGCGTACTGCTGTAGTACCATAATGTAGTTAGGAAAGAGTTTGAGTCTTGCACTTGCTGACTGTGTCTGTGCTCCAGGTGTGTGACACCATTAGCCAATATGAAGTGGATTTTGATCTTTATAGTGTATGACATATCACAATGACAACTGTATGTGCATTGCACATGTAAGGTAGCTGTGGGGCAAATCCATATACATACATGTGACCTCAAGTATTTCATAGGTGGGTACTCTGCTTTCTCCATGAACGCATGTGTTATCTTTGCCAGAGCGTGCTGGTGCTTTCCAGACCTTAGGTCACTTCTGTATGCTGGTGGCAAGCTTAGCCACTGCAGTGATCCCTGGGATATGGCTTCCGTTTCACATCCACTCATCATGGTTTCTATTGAAGAGTGTGAGTGAGGGTTTATGCTTGAGGTATATTTGAAACCTGTTCCAAAGCAAGCAAAGTCTGGCAAAGATGACTAATCACTATAGGTGTGCAACAACCTCTGCGGATCTGCATGCAAACCCTTTATTGCTTATGTGCTCCACAGTGGGATTTCCAAAACCCTTTGGTAATGTGATTATCAAAGGAGAGATGACTTAACACATGGCTCTATGTACACATTAGTACCTGTTCCACATTTTGGGGGCTACTACCTATGTGGTACTCTGGGGATACTTTGTTTTCTAAAAGTGGATAACTATGCTTTCTTAGGCTTATAGCTTTACAGCATGAGTTTGACACCAGGTATCTATCTGTATGATACCCTTTTGGAGGATGTGTGTGTCATCTGGAGAATAAAGTATAGCCCACAGTATGCATTTTTATCAAACATGGGCAGACATATCCCTACTGTGTTTGCTTGTACCTAAGAAAGCTATATGCCAAACAGGAGTGGTCCCAGGACTGAGTGCAGATGAATACCTCATGTTACTGGCATAGAATGGATGTTACTGTGTGTCCTACATCTGTGCATCAGTTGTCAACCATCATCTAACAATTGTTTATGGTCAATCTGTTGAGGTTATGTCTAATATCAGTATGTGGGATGGGAATGATTTGCTGGTGAGCTATAGCTTGGCTGTGTTGACCTCCCCTCCCTCACCTATAGCCCTGTTGACTGGCTTGAAGTCTACTAGGTGTAGGAGCCGTGATCTGGCCTTTAGAAAACCTAAGTGGGTATGGTGCAGTGTTTGCAGGTTCATAATGTCTCTGTTAATGAGTTCCATAATGCTGTGCTCCATAGCCTTCCAGATAACATTGGTTTGGCTTATAGGGTGAGAGTTTCCAGGACCTGTTGTAGTTCTACTCTTAATCAATTTATGTTAACATTTGCACTGGATGTGACGAGGGTGTACAGGTTTACGAATAAGTGTATTAGAGGGTCAGGCCAGGTTTGAAGGTTAGTAGAACATGCCAGATAGGCAGGATTAAGTTGGTTTGTACATATGCTGAGGAGAGATACAGAGTATATCGTGAAATAGGTGCTAAGGATGAAGCCGCCAGGTAACAGGAAAAGAGGAATGCCTAAGATGAGGTTTATGGCTGTGGTGAGAGAGGACATGCAGGTGGATAGTGTGACAGCGCAAGATGCAGAGGGCAGGAAGACATGGAAACAGATGATGCACTGTGGCGACCCCTAATGGGAGCAACCGAAAGGAGAAGAACACGTTGTAGCTCAACCCTTGTGGACTGTGAACACCATTATCGTACGTCATTCCACATGTATGTAACCTGTATAGAGGCTCCATTTGGACAGAGCGTTTAGGTGAGTGGTTCATAGGTTCATAGGTTCATAGGTTCATACTAGGCTATCTGCCCGAGGGCATTTACAAGCCTAGCCCATCGTTTTGTGGCTTATGCCACCCCTTTAGTATGGGGAACTATACCCATTATTTTGCTGTGCCTCTGTCGAGCAGTGACACTGAGGTAATCCCTGGGGTATATCTGCGATCTCCCATCCATTGGTCAAGATTTCTCTTGAACAAGGCCAGCGAGGTGCTCTGCCTCACATGTACCGGGATTTTGTTCCACAGCATAGGGAGTCTTTGGGTGATGAATCTATCCCTCCAGCACGTCCTATTAATAGCCGTGTCGAGGTTTAAGTCTCCGCCCTTGTGGCTCTGATGGATCTAGATTTTTGAGGTGAAGCATATTCATCAAATCTGGGTTTGACATGGCCTTGTATGTTAGGCAAAGGTCACCTCTGAGCAAGCGGTGGCGACTGAATAGAGCTGGAGTTCTTTCGGTCGGGCAGCATAGGACAGATTTTGAGACCCTTTATCCTTTTGGTGAGGAACTTTTGTGGCCTCTCCAGCTGCTGCAAGTGTCGGGTCAGATACATTCGAATGGGGCATTGTACTCAATCATTGGTCTGATGAGTGATGAGTAAAGGGAGACTATGACCTCCCTTGATCTAGATGAGAATCCCTTCATGATAAGGTGGGCAATGTAGAAGGTCTTCCTAACTACTTTAGCTACATGGGTGTTGAATGACAGACTACTATCAACCTGGGTCCCCAGGTCCCTGATAACTTCTTCTGTGCTCAGTGGATTGCCACCTATTTGGTAGCTAGGGTAACCTTGTTTTTCCCAAAGGGTATGACTATGCATTTTTGGCATTTAACTTTAGGCGTGGCTCTGGCACCAGTTATCCATTTCTGTGAGACCCTTCTGAAGGATATCTGTGTCAGATGTGTTTTCTACTATGGCCCAGTTTGCAGTCATCTGCAAACTTTGTCAGCCATAACCCTCCTGTGTTTGCTTGTACTTTGGAAAAGTAGATGCCAAACAAGAGTGGGCCCAGGACTGAGCCCTGTGGGACACCACTTGTGACAGGCTTTGAGTCTGACATGGCGCCAGCAACTCTGACCCTGTGGGTTCTGTCACTCAGCCAGTTTGCAACCCATCTTGTGATGTATGGGTTAACATTTAAGCTGATGAGTTTTTCAATGATACCCGAGTGGGGTATTGTATCGAAGGCCTTAGCCAGATCGAGGTAGGCTGTATGGACTGCCTTTCCCTCATCAATGGCTTTAGTGACTGTTTGAAAAAAGTCAACCAAGTTTAAAAGGCATGATCTGCCTTTGACAAAGCCAAACTGGGTTGGATCCAAAGTCTGCAAATTCCCTATGTCTTTATTTATGAGGTCCATTATGATCCTCTCCATGGCTTTGCAGATAAGGCTTGTCAAGCTAATGGGCGGTAATTTCCAGGGTCGGAGGCACCGCCTTTGTGAAGTGGGACCACAGTTGCAGTGCGCCACTCCTGGGTGCGTATCCAGAGGTAAGACTTTGATTAAACAGCTGTCCTAGCTGTGGGTTTAATTCCTCATTGAGTTCGTGGAGCACACAGCCGGGACACCATCAGGTCCCATGGATGCTGTGTTTTTGCTTTGGAGAGCAGTTCTCACTTGGGCTGGAGATGTTTGGGGGCTGCAATCGTTTGGTATAGATATCTCTCCTTTTGGGAGAAGTTTGCACTGAACCTGTCAGCCAGTATGTTGGCAATGTCTGTAGGATCAGTAATCTTCACATCATTTTGAACTAGTTCTGAGCATATCTGGGAGTTTCCTCCTAGGTTTCTAACATAGCTAAAGAAGGCCTTATGATTGTCTTTTGAGTCTTTAGCTATTTTCTCTCGAAATTTGCTTTGGATGATTTTATGAGAGCTCTTAGTTTTTACTTATAGTGATCAAGGGTGTCTTACCTTTTAAGGATTTTGCTCTATCTTGTAGTAGCTTCCTCCTTTTGTTGTAGAGTTTGTTTATGGCTGGGGTCCACCAGACTGGACGCTTGCCTTTGGTACAAAGAGTCTTTGTTTTGCTTGGGATTGCCTTATCCATGCAGTCCTGCAGGTGCTGGTAGAAGGCATTTGTAAGTGATTCAGCGGCTTGAGTACTGTTTTCCGCCGCTCGGGGCCTTAAAGGAGACCACACTAGTCTTTAGAAGTGTGAAGTCGGCTTTGAGAAGTTCTTTACTGTGGTCTTTTTATTTCAAGTGGGGTGGGATGAGGACCTCCAGCGAGATTAGTTTGTGATCTGATCTCACCAGTGAGGGGTATACTTCCGGTGTTGAACATTGTGCTCCCATGTTCGTGATGATGAGATCAAGTATGTTATCTCCTCTTGTGGGGATGGTGACTAGTTGTTCCATGGCATTTGAGTTTATGAATTCCAGGAACATTTGGGCTAGGGTGTTTGGGCTTGAGTAGTGTTCCCAGTCTATATTAGGGTAATTGAAGTCACCTAGTATGATGGTGTTTGGTGATACATTTATCCCTCTAGTGTTTTCAGGAAGGCCATGTGAGGTTCCTGAGTTTGTGAGGTGGCCTGTAACATGCTACAATTTGCAGAGCAGTCTTGCCTATGGTTAATTGCACCTGGATGGTCTCCAATGCATCGTGCGTTGCCACCAGTCTTGAGGTGTGGGTGTCCTTGATGAATATGGATACCCCCCCCTCCTTTCTTGGTATTGTCCGGATTTGGGGCGGAATGCTGACATGAGGTAAATCCTGATCAAGCTGGGGTGCTCTCAGGAGCCTTGAACCAGGTTTCTGTCACAGCACAGACATCGATGTTCTCCATACTGAGAAGGGCCTCGAGTGCGTGCATTTTGAGATTTAGACTTCTGGCATTGAGCAGCATTACTCTTAGTTTTTCCTTTTTGTGTTCTAGGGTGGTAGGTTTAGAATTTGAGCCTTGCCTAAAAGGCACTATGGGGTGGCAAGAGCCTTTGCCAATATCCGGAATCCCAGGGTGACAGGTGCAAGCCGTCCCTTGCGAGCAGCGTGGCTTGTCCAGCATGTCATCCCAGGCAGACAGATACTGGATCCCCTTTGAATGACACCAGTGTTTAAGCCAATTGTTAAAGCTGATCATCTTATCTCTGTATTGTGGCATCATTCTTGGTGAAGGTAGGATACTGCTCAAGGTCAGAGTCATACCTGCCTGGGCTACATAATCAGAGAGCTCCTCAATGTCTCTTTTCATGTAGTCCAAGAGTGCGTCTCAGCTCGTTTACACCAGCGTGGACAATGACTGAGTCATATTTGTACCTGCTGTTGAGAGACCTGAGTGCTTGCGTTATGTGGCGGATTCTAGCGCCCGACAGGCAGCTTACTGTGACCTTCTCCTTACTCAGTCTGGTGAGCGGGACATCAGTGTGTCTGAATATGGAGTCACCAATGACTAGTGTGTCTGGCATTGTGTTTGGCCTTAAGGGCTGTGACTGTTTGACACTCTGACTGTGAGGTCTATGTGTTGCAGGTGTTGTGTTCTGAGGTGGTGGTTGTTTGGGTGTCTGCTTTGGTGGTCTCTGCTGTTTTGGTAGATTTTGATCAGAGCCTCCAGTATGTCTTTGTGTGTTTATGTGTATGATTTGAGGTTGTAATGGTACTATGTGAGACTGGGTCTATAGTGTGTGTGGTAACCTTCTCCTCCTGACTGGTCTTGCCAGTCCTATGTTGAAGAGCTCAGCCTCCAGTTTGGCCGTATAGTTGCATCTCTCATGTATTTGTGTTATGTGGGAGGAGGAGAGGGTTGTCTGTGTACATGAGGCAATTGTAACATTGCCTCAATATTCACAGATTCACCAGCTGAGCAGGAGAGGACACAAGCAACTGATCCTCGACATGCTAGCAGGATAGACAAAAACTTTAAAAAGATTCAGGGCGTGGGTGACCGAGAAATGGGGGTTACCTTTTGGGTACTATCTATGACAAGAGTGCCGTATCAAGGTAATAAGTACTGTAGGAGCAAGTGCTAGGTTTAACAGATAGAGAATAGTCTACTTGGAGTCAAGTAGAGATGATCTTTTAGTTATAGGATCGCTGATTTGATCAGTAGTATAGTTCGAGGAAGGTAGTTTTAAGGAAAATTTGAAGAGTGGACTTTAGGTAGCCCGAATAGTTTAAACCTGCTTAACCAGCTGCCCTAGTGTGCAACAGTGGCAGCTCTGCACTAAATCGCTAATTGGCTAATTTGCGCTAATTCGGCAAAGCGTGCTTTATAGCAGGGGGCTGGAAAAGACAGGAAATGACCCAAAATGGCCAATAAACTACAAGTTACTGCCTTAAACCACTCCTCTGAGGACAAACAGGCAGCTCAGTACTCCCTACTCCCACTAGTGAGTAAAGAAACTACCCCTTGACCAAACAAGGAAAATGGAGTAAACAGGAACCAAGACAAAGCCCAGGGATCAGCAAAATCTGATCACTGGAACAAACTATTAGAAAAGTATGGAAAACAAGAGTATTTCTGTTTTTTCAATTTATTTCAGATAGGCAGAAAATACAATAAATGCTGTGTTTTAGACTAAATGCTATCAAAAGCTAGTACACTTGAGTGTATTAGCCTGTTGTTTAACTTTTAAGCAAAACTTAAACAAGCAAGTGCAATAAACAATTCAAGCTATTAAAAACAGTAAAAACAGGTAATAGCAGAATAAAACAGGCAGAAATAGCAATCGAAAGGCTTAAAAAGTCGAAAATGCAGAAAAAATACTTAGAATCTGGAAAGTTTGTCTTTTCTGGTCTCTGCTGCTCTAGGAACTCTGCTGGACACCACGAGGAGCTGTGCTGAGTTCTCTATAGCCAGAAAAGCCCGCCAAAGCGTGCTTTATAGCAGGTGACTTCATATGTCAGCTTGTGTATGACACAGCCAGGGACACTGTCCAGTACCATTGCCACTGTGGTGTGGACCTTGTTAAAGAGATGTTTTAACTAGAGTGTCTGTGAATCAGGTATTACGTTCTGCAGGTCTGGAAATGTGGCCCTTGTATAGCGACAGGGTGGTGAAATCCACATTCAAACTGCCTGACAAGGAATTGGTAATGTCAGTCAGATAAGTGTACTTTGTGACAATTTACATTAACTGTGACCCAATCTGAGATTTCCTCTGTAGATTATGAACAACAGTAAAGACAGCTTTAGTGTTGTCTTTGGAATCATTGGCATTTTGTATTTTGAAGCTTGCCTTGTATGTTTATTGAGGGATTGAATTTTCCGAATGATACTGACCAGAGAGGTTATCCCTTCTTGGTAAGTAACTCTTTTTTGGTATAACATCACACCTATTATATATTTAGTTTATGGCAGGGATCCATGAGACTAATGCACTTTTACTGTATAAGTGAGAATTTCTTGTGTTTGTGATAGCACAGTCCATGCAATCCTGTAGGTGAACAGTGTGCATTAATACAGGATTATGCAGTTGGGGCACTGTTAACCTTAGTAATGCAAACCAATGACAGATCGGAACAACAGCATCACCCACAGCACAGTGTCAACCCGTGTCATACACACACATGTGTATTCAAGTTCCAAAACGTGTGTAGTACAATGAATACTGGCCACCAATAGAAACTATGGAGTGTTAACACTGGCCAATACAGGGCATGTCACCCTGCCCATGTGTCCAATATGCACGTACATGCAGACAGTGCACCTCCACCATGTTCACAAATGTACACCTGCAAACCTGTGCTGCACACACCCCACACTTACTGTCCACTGTATAACACATGCTGACACAACTACACACATCAGCCAAGTGGCACATGGGCAAACAAAACACAATTGGAAAAAACACTGGTGGAAACAATACAACATTGATAATTACAGCTTTAATGCATCATGCCTGCTCAGCTGCACCTTCAATGATATCATTACACTTTACTGCTGACAACATGCTACACATTCAACCATTGCTATACTTTATCAAAGTCACGCTGTACATCAGCACCATGTTAGCCTGTTCCTGCATCAATGTTACAGATGACAGGAGGTGGCACAGGTTTCATCATATGCACAGGGTGTGTTGTTGGTTTGCCAGAGGCCTACACTGAGCCATACAATCGACATGTGTGTGTGAGTGTGTGTGTGAGGGCCATGAGTACTGTTATGGGCCAATGTTGATGTAATGTGTGCGGGTATGTGTTTGCCCTAGGTTTCTGGTTTATGTGTGTGTGTCTGCATGCACACAGTTCCACCATGTGGGTGCCATATACGGGGATTTGTGGGACAGCTACAGACTGTACCTGGCAGGCTTTACAGATCACTGTCTCTGGCCATGGATATGGAACCTGTGCCTGGCAGGGGTGCTACAGACAGTATCAGGTACCAATCTAGACTGGGTACTATCCTCAGAGGATGACATATGTCCACTGGATCCAGGTCCCTGCTGGGACTGGCCAGAGTCACGTGCACGTGGTCTTCTAGGACGGTCTATGGACAGCCCCCCCAACATTGCTGGGGCTGGTACTGGCACTACGGGAGTGGCTGTGACTTGCTGGACATCCACGGCGACCTCCAGCTTCTGATGTTGCTGGCATACATCCACATTGACATCTCAACCATCCCGCATTGTCCTGACACATGGACATGACATTGTGTAGGACATCCAATGTCTCACCCCAATGTCTATCAATGACCTCAGTGTAATTATATATGGCACCTGCTAGGTCATGGATACTGTCATTTACAGAGGTGTTATGAGCCCTCTGTGCCCTTAGTCCCTGTCTGGTGTACCGCTCCATTCATGCCTGTGCCTCCATGACAGCCTGGAACATGCATGTGGCTGAAAGAGTTGTGGCACATCTGCCAGGGGCATGATGACCAGCAGTGCTCTGATGAGAACCCCTGGGCATCTGCCTATGTGGTACCGTTCCAGACATCTGGCTATGGCTGCTGTGTCCTGATACATGTGCCATAGATACCACACTGTTCTGGCAAGTGCCAACTGTACACTGTCCCTCAGCTAAGGGCAATGGTGATGATGGATGTAGAGGCAGTATGACTGTGTGCATGGATGGAGTCGAGACTTGTGTACTGTCAATTGGTGGCCCAACAACAGACCCTGACAAACCTGCCTGTGCCTCAACACACCTATCCTCATGATCACTGTCTGTCTCAGTGACATTAGGTTCCCTGCTGTACTGAACCAGCCCCACCTCAGCACCTGTGAGAGGAAAACAGGAAACACACTTTAAGACCTGAACATGATGTCAGACCACATGCACACATGCACACATGCACATGTACACATGCGCACATGCACACATGAACACATGCACATGCGCATGCACACATGTGCACATGCACACATGCACATCCACACATGCACGTGCACATGCACACATGCACACATGCACGTGCACAAGCACATGCACACATGCACATGCACACATGCACAAATGCACACGTGCACACATGCACACATGCACATGCACACACACAAATACACTCCTCCCTAAAGCAGACACACACACACACAACACCAGCAATCTCAGAGCATACACAATAGCAGGTGATGGTGGGGTACAGTATCACAAGCAAAACAGTCATATCACACATGGCAGCATGCAGGACATGTGTTGCTCAACAGCATGCAGTGCAAGTGTAGACAGTCCTTGTTACTAACACTATACATGGCTTTAATGCATGTGTTTTGTTATTAGGTGATTGGCCTCCCCCTGGAACTCAATGCATACATGGACACAACATTGCTGAGCAAGTATTCAAAACTCTGTAATGTACTGTGCACCATAACTCACAGGTCTACATACCATGGCTGGATGTGTATCTGTGTGTCAGATAGGTATCCAATGCTGATTACAGCCTCTGTGTCTTTAGCAAATAATTGTGGACACAGTTTTAGCACATGCATGATGAGTATTCACACAACATCATCAGTGGTGCATGTATAATTCATGGAATACCATTTGTCCACATACCCAATGTACAGTAGTTATGGTGAGTGAAGATCATATTGTGGACATGCCAGTGTCATCCATGGCATGGCATGCTAAAACACAACTGCATATTTAAACATCACACATACCCAATGTGTGTTATATTACCTAGCCACTCAATAGCATCACAAGACATATATGTGTCAGTTGTGCAAATGGTGATTGGTATGCATATTGTTTAGAGGTGCATATGTTTGCACACACACAACATTGAGGTGTATAGCAATGAAAACTATGTGTAGTACTGTGGTTACAATAACTGGATGGGGTATAGTACCATAGGCCATCATCATGAAGCATCATGTGGTCACTCAAAGCTACAAATGTTTCCCAAACCAGCACTAATCATGCTGTACCAGAACTGTACTACCATGGCTACATTCACCATTTCACAACCAGTTGTTACATTGGGTTTTTAAGGAGGCCAATAAGGAGCATTCCCTGACATGAATGTGTAGTGTGGTGCAGAGTGTTTAAATGCCCCATGATAGGTAGGCCTCCACCCCTCAGGTATATTATGTGTAATGTGTGGATGAGATTTTGGATACTGGAGTGTGTCTTTACAGAGGGTTTGTGAATCCTTTATGTGTAGCATGTTAAAATGCTCTGTGTATGACATAGTTGTGTATGTTATGTGCATGTTGAGTATCAACTTTGCCTATCCAATGGTCACTACAGTGTAGCCACATTTGTTTGAGATGATCTGGGTATTGCATGTGTTTGAGGCAGCTAATCACATTAGTGGGATGTGCGCGGTCTTACACCAAACATGCACAGCATGCATTATGGGTAGGTGTGTTACATGTGTACATGGCCTACACCTTAACTATGACATGCACTTTTTATTTACAATAATAAATGTAGAACACACTCACTAACATCTGTCCACTGCCTTGATATCACCCCGGAGGGACCTACATAGAGATGAGACAGTTTGTCAGTGGCCACAACTGTGGCATTGCTACTGTGTGTTTGCAATCTTACAGTAGAACAACAGTTTACATTCACAGGCCTACAGATTATGTTCCAAATGATCAGTATTGCACAACAACAGGCTCCACATCTTCTAATTATACACTCCACATCTCACATATGTATGATCTACCAATACAGATAACAGTAGTCTACAGATATGCCATGTTACCTGCATTCTCCATGTGTGGTTGCTGGGTGTCTCCAACCTCCATTATGGTGTATGTCTGCTGCTGTTGTTGTTGGGCAGGTGCCACGAGGCTCAGGAGCAGCTCCTCCACTCTGGTGAGGGGGATAGATATTAACACTACCTCCTGTTGCAAGCTGTTGTCTTCGCACATCAGAAGCACACTGACGGACATGTCTGAGTAGATCTCTGCAGTGGTGGCATACCTGCTAATATGTCTGGTTATGCAGGCCTATCTCATTGACCCTCTGGACAACACCTTGCCACATTGCAGCACGCTCCTGCTGGTTCTGGCTGGTTCGTGAGAACATTAGACTGTAGTGCTGAATCATACAGCTAGTAATGATCTCATCTTCAGCACTACTATAGCTGGGATTTCTGTGATGTGCCATTATCCCTGGAAGACATAAAGAAAAAATATGTCTGAGCAAGTCATATGGCACATTTAACATTATACAGTACAGATATCACTGAACTGCCATATATAGCAACCTATTATCTAACTGGGAGTGAAATACTTTAACTAACACTTATCACTGCTCACTACACACCTGCTTGAAAGTGCCTGGCTCACTCTATCTAATGAACCATGTTCTGCACAGCAACAAAATAAAATCACTATATAAGACAATACAAGAGTACCTGGCACACTGCATGCAACACAATGCACCACTAGCGACAGCAGATATACATCAAGCTGATGTGATAAGAAATATGTCATCCATCACAATGAGTGTAAGGTCCAGTAAATGTATTTATTATACCACACAACTTGTTAATGGCAAACCCGTGGCCAAAATATGTGCACAATTTGGAATATAGGTTGCATACTGCTGTAGTCAACTATAAATGTTGCTAGATATGCAGTTATATGTTTTACCACACATATGACAGAGGACATGTTACAGACATACCCACACACACCAGACATAATTACAGGACACAAAGGTATGGCAACCCAGATAAGCTTTACGTGTGTACTATACAGTACTGTGTGTCAGTACTTACAAAACATTAATCTTGGGAAATGTAATCTGTGATGAATACAGGGACCACACAAAACAGTGGATGCAATCAATGTGGACATACACCATACTCTGCTGTATAGGCCCAGAGCTTCAAGTAGTACTACAGTACATACAGGATTTGGATTCAACATCAGTACCAATCAATAATCATAGATGTAGTGCTTTAGCCTCCAATGACACACCCCAGTTAAAAGCAAGGGACTTAATCACACTGTATGCCATAGCACTTTTTCTGCCTAGCAACAGAATACACAGCTTTTGCTGGGATCAAAGCAAGGACCCATAATACCATGACATAAACAGTTTCCCACTAATCTATCCCACAAATACATATCTTTGACGTATTCACAAACACACTGACCATCACAGTCAGTCAACAGTGCAGAGAATCTATTGCAACAAGTAGATGTAGGTGTGTATGAGTATATATGACTCTCTCTCTCTCTCTCTCTATATATATATATATATATATATATATATATATATATATATATATATATACATATACACATCCATTGGTGTACATATACATATATATGTAGGCACATATACATTTCACCTTTCATAGTGGGAATATCAATTATACAATACAAAGGATGTGAGGTGTACAGTAATGTAATAATATCGCACAATCTTGTGATAAATGCATTGAAAGTGTTCACAGCCCAGGTAACGTTAGCAGGCCTTACTGGCTTTAACATTGCAAACTGAACAAACCACCCACACTGTTTAAATAGCACATGTCATATACCAGCACTGTATGCTGTCTTGTTAGTCACACACTAAAACCTACATACAAATATGCGCATACTAACCTTCACCAACATATATATCTCCACCCTTCACAAACAGTTGCAATATGACCCTGCTCTATGCACATATACAGATGTGAATATATATGACACATATATATTTCTCCGTATGTGTGTGGCATACACACACAAGGTCCACACTGTTGTAAGTCCCTGGACTTCACAGCTGTACTGTTGGGCCTTGCTGCAACACAAACAGGTGTCACATGTGAACACACACTAACATTAGAGGGGGTATATATAGGTACAAATGCTAGATAAGCATAATAGACTGCTACAGCAGTTGCCAATGCTAAGCTACACTTTAATATGACTATCATGCATGTGCTGCTCTGTCAAACCCATGTTTATATAATTGCAGCACTAATCCCCCCAACAGCCATTGGCCACACTACTGTACAGAACACAGATAATATGGATCAGATTTTTGACATTTAATGCTGAGCTACACATTTCACAGGTATGTCCCACTGCCCACAGGTACACACTGTATTGTGCATAGAAGTAGTTAAGCAGGACATATGTGCATAGATAAGTACTGCTGCCACATATGAATGGTTCACATTATGTAGACTACTCTTCAAAAACATCTACTACATGCCAGTAAATACATATGTGTCACATACCTTTCCTTTGTATGATTTGGTATTATTTCTTTTTCTTTTTCCTTTTCTCTGTCTCTCTCTCTCTATCTCTCTCTCTGTCAGTCTCTGCAGTAGAGTGATCGAGTTTGTTGGCAGCGATTGCAGCCTGCTTTTGTAGGTATTTGCACATGAGCATGTGATGGCCTCTGCACCAATTAGTGGCCACCATTTGCTAATTGCTTGCAGCCTGCTGTGTAGTAATTGCAGTAATCACTGTCATAGCAACCCAGTACTATAAATTGCTAACTCAGGTAGCGTGGCCCTTTTAGCTTTCCAAGATGGAGATCATCCTTGTTTGCTGTAGACATCATTGTTTAAGACAGAAGGTTGGTATAGTTCTTATATCAAAAGCCAGGGGTGTAGCCAGTGATTTGCATTTTGTACTCAGATCTAAATGTTACTGCTTCCAGTACACACTTGTCAGTGTAGAAATGTACTCACCCCTCAAAATGCTAACCCAAGATACATGGGAGGATGTACTTTCTTTTCAAATTTTACAATTAACTGCCATACAAAGCTAGTTATTGAGATGTATTCCTTTGTCACAATAATTGTTTGAGAACTGCTATACTGTGAATATTCATTTACTCAGTTCTAAACAGTTTGTGCTTTTTTAGTGTTGAGATTAGCACAAGCTGCTCAAGAAAACTGGACACATTTCAGTACTGTGAGTATGCTTACCTACATCCTTGGTAGACCCTGCACACACAGGTATATTCTACATTTGGGTAAGGGTGCAGAAGTACAGAGAGTGTACGTATTATTGTGTGAATTTTATCTTGCTGGACTTACAGGGTTGCTGTGAACATGTTAGTTTATCAAGGCAAGTAGTCTGTCTGCATAACTCCCAACTGTGGACCTATCCACATGGTAGCCAGAGATTAGCCTATTATTCTTTGTCTGTGCACCACACAGGTCTTTTCAGCACTAGAGCAATGGCATTTTTACAGTTGGTTGCTACCAGTACATGGCTACATCCTTTTGTATTTCAGTGTTGTATTCCTACATAAGGGTATGCTTCCGGAACTCCTTCCAAAGCTATTTGCACAGTGTGTAACAGCAGAAAGGCTGCTATGCTTTTGTGTTTCTGCCTCTGCCAGACCTCTCAAACACTCAGGTACATATTTGAACAGACTCAGGGAAAAGTAGAGAAAAAGTCAGGGACACCTTTAAAATATTAGTGCCATTAAGTTGAGACTTTGAGAGAACCAGAGCATATGGATTAATACACCTTTTCTGAAGTAAAAGAAGTGTCTAACTCTTAATTATTGTCATTACTCATTACGTGTAATTCACCATCTTTCTGACCTTCTGACCAAAGTCAGTAGTTTTCGGTGGAATTCAGAGGGACAGAGCTAAATTTTGTTTCAAAATCAGGGACATCCCTGAAAATTAGGGACGGTTGGGAGGTATGGCCTCTGCCCTAAACAGATATGCCAGTGTTTGTCCTGCTGTGATACTGTGTGTGGTTTGTAAAGTGATGGTGTAACATTATTTCTTGCTAGAATGGCTGCTTCTCCTATTACAGTAATGTAATGTAATCCCACAACAACTGTTGGTAAAGATCCACATAACAAGTTGTGTGGTATGGCATTCCTATTTTTCCTTTACATTAACTCATTCTAATGCATGACATATTTATTTCAGCACCAACTTGTATATTTACCGTGGCTTAGTGGTACTTCATGCAGTATAGTGTGTACAAGGTTCCAGGTTCGAGACTGACAGAGGTGTTTTATTTTGCTGCTGAGCAGAACAAGGGCCCTCACATACTGAGTGACTAAGGCACTTTTAAGCAGTTGTATACAGGTTTGCGCAGGTTTACGTGATGCTTAGCAATGCTTAGCTGTGCAAACAAGCGCACACTCGCGCAAACCCACTAACTACTGCTTAATAGTGCTTACTCCCGCTAACCGCCCGGCTAATTTCTTTGAAAGAAAAGAAAATGGGGAGATAGGAAAGTGATGAAAAAGGGGCACAAAGAGGGAAAGACAGTAGGGAAAATAGCTCTGGATGTGCAGGACGGGTGTGGAGAAGGTCCATAGCTGCCCATTTCTTTAACAGCAACAGCTGTGCATACAGAATAAATTTGGAGGTAAATATGAAACCTCCAACCCCTGAAAGAGGCGTGAGGACAACAAAGTATGTTGTAATGCCAATTAAATTACATTTTATGTGTCCAGTGGACATGTGTGCAAAATGGGCAGCTATGTATGGGGCGCAATTTTTTTTTTTTTGGGAGCAGATTGCCCTTTTTGTTTTTTCAGGTGAGAGTGGAATGTGGGGTAGGGGAAGTAGGTATATTTGGGGAGGTAGGTTGGGGAGGTAAACTGGCAAGACAAACAAGATGCATACAGGGGCGGAATATGACACATGTGGTGGGTGAACACCATTGACAGGGAGGGATGTTTGGAAATCGCAAGCCCATGAGCCCACAGATGGCAACAGTGGAACTGAGGTCCCCACCCATGGGCAGTCACCACTGCACCTTCACAGCCCAGAGGGTGGCTGTGCTGGGGGCTGTGTAGGAGGGGCAGGCTGACCCAGGAGTTGCGCCACTCATGCCTCAAGCTGGCACAGAGGTTCTGCAACAGAATGCTCGATCTCTCTACGCACCACAGCCCGGACCGTTCAAAGGGTGATAGGTGGCCCTCCTCCACCCACGCTTGCATGGGGGGCTGAGCCCCATCCCCTGCAGTGCTTCCACCCAAAGGTGGCACAGGGCCAACGGAGGAGGAGGTCCCAGGCTGGGCACTGGACCTGCTGGTGCCAGGTGCCATGGCCAGCTGAGGTGGGACAGGTGGGTCCGCTGGGACCGGCCTTCCCATACAAACTATGTTTTGGAGAATTTAATAAAGATATGGGTTAGTAACAGTCAACAGCATTCCCAGTTAGTTATAACAGCATGCAGAAGTATTCCCATTAACCCAACACACCAGAGTTTCAACATTGAAAAGCAAGCATAACGCATGCATATATAGAACAACAGTGGACATTACAACAGCATGCAGGTTTAATTGATGGCAACAGGCCACCAATATTGTGGTATTTGAACAGGACACATGCATAGAAATGAATGCAAATATTTATAAACCAATAGGACATATTTCCCAACAAATGTTTTGAGATTAGACATACCCATTGAGGTGTGGAATTGCATTTTTTATGCACATACAGTAGGGTGGAAAAGATAGCTCAATTAACAACTTATATATTTTTCTAGTTTACACTACATTCCTATTAACTGCAGTTATATGTCCCTTACATGTATTATTACACTACCCAATGTCCTTCTATTGTGCAATTGGATTTTGCTAGATCATTATATACATGAGCTGTATCTGACATACAAACTATCCAGGATGCAGATGTTACTGCTACATATTTTGAGAGTTGCTCACACACACACTACTGCTGTGATGGTACACTGACAGCTGTACTTTCATATAATTATCTAGATATGTTCAGGTGAAATTATTAGTTATATGTTAACAGCTCCCTACATTTCTGGCAGCATACTGACATTTCTGGGGAACACAATACCAAGCTACTCATGTGCCAGATTAACCTGTACATGCTGGGCATGAACCAACAATTAAGGGCTGTAAATATGCATAAAAGCTACTGGCACTCTCTTCATCCACTTTATATGGGCCAACCCAAGTGTGGGTTAACTAACACTGCTTAATACAACAGTACTATTTCTAAATGCAACAGTACAACAACATAATCAAAGAAAATCACACAAATGCACTCCAGGAATTATACCTTTATTAAAGAATTATTACACCTTTATTTATTGTGTTAAAACACTTTTTTGAAGGCTCTCTCATTTATTTTATATAACAGTACATGCAGAATAATTATTAAAGAATTATTATATGTTTATTTATTGGATTAAAACACTTATTTGAAGGCTCTCTCATATATTTTATATAACAGTACATGCAGAATAATTACTAACCTGCCTGGTGACACAGCCTTTGCAACCTATCTATATGGGCTTGCTGATTCATAGCCCAGACACCTGCAGCTGTGAAGTAAATGCAGTGATAATGAGACATACCTATCCATAGTATAGACAAGAATAGCAATTCTTAAATACTTAATACAATGGCTACTTACTCAGTACTGGGGCATTTGCCATCCCACAGGCCTCCTGGATACACTGATCCAGTTGATCCTCCTTGTGTCGCTTCAGGTCAGAGTAATGGTGCCTGACCTGCTCACCAGTCCAAGGAACACCAGTGGCACTGGTGAGATCATGAGCTAAACAGTTCCAGGCCTCCGATTTGTATTGGGTGCCCTGGTACTGGCCCTGCAGGAGTCTTTCCTCGTGATTGTGGACAAGGAGCAAAACCATTACTTTGGTCTCCTCAATGCCCCAACGTTGCACTCAAAATTGAGTGCCTTCTCCAACCCCGGCCATGCTGACTGCAGAAGGGAACTACAACCAGTTATGGCAAGTATTCCCACCTGTGGAACTTAAATATGCCTCATTTCCCGCACTTATTTGAGATCGGCCAGTTTGGAAAAAACTCAGCTGTAGGCACACCTACTTGGCTGATGTTAGCAATGTTTAATATTCCTTTGATAGATATGTGTCTGTTGAAAGTGCATGGTAATGAAATGCTGTCATAGCTTAGTGGTTATGTACTGTGACTATAGTGCACAGTAATCCGAGTTCAAGCCCTGTCACTGTTTTTTATTTTCCTACTGGCCAGACCTCAATGGTTAAGGTACAGTGAAGGAGGTGTGGCCGTGTTTAGCTGACTTTGCTCAACTTTGCCCGACGTTGCTCAGCATTGCTCGACGTTGCCCGACGTTGCTCGACGTTGCCCAACGTTGCACTGGTTAGCGTGGTGCGCAGCTATGTGCAAACATGTTCTGTTTGTGCTAGTTTGCGCAATGCGCAGCTCCACGCAAAGACATTGCACTAGTTAATGCAGTGCTCAGCTACGAGCAATTAAATATAAATATGCTCAATACTGGTAAAATGTGCTTAGCAGTGCTTTACATTGCTTAAAATAATTTACTCATGCATCAGTATGCATAACCATTTCACCTTTCTATATATATATATATATATATATATATATATATATATATATATATATATATATATATATATATATATATATATATATATATATATATATATATATATATATATAAAATTGCTCACTACTACATATAACATTTCAATGCTTTTTACAAAACTTTAAATAATACATGTCAGGAAATATTTTTATATACAGATTTCCAACAGAAAATGAAAAGTGTAGTTGTAGTGGGCTAGCCACTATGATATCGCTATTTCACTTAATTTGCATATATTTTTCTTATTATCCTCTTCAGTGTCTAAACTGCTAACTGTAGCTAAACAATGGGCAAACCCATGCAAACACACACAAATACGGGCAGCTATATCGGAAATGAAAAAAAATAATTCTTTTACTTTTTATATTTGTACGGGGTTTACTATATGGGGGAGTTTAATGTTAGAATGTACACATGTGAGAGGACTTGCTCATGTAACTAGACATTTCCCGTGTTTCAAACTTGCAGGGACATGGATTTTTGGACTGATCGGCAGTCCAACACGCCCCCTACACTCGTCCACGCTCCGTGTTAGTTTTAGAGTTGAGGCAGCGTGCCCTCATTAATATGCATGGTGAGCTGTCATCTTACTCTTAGACTGGCTCTTCTGTGTAAGACTAATTTAGTCTTACATGGAAGATTAGTGAATCCTGGGGATTATTTATGAAAATTAAATTTTTTTATTCTTGAATAATGTCATTGTATAATAGCAATAACCCACGTCTGGGAGTGGGCAATGCTGGATATACCCACAATTGTCTTTGTTTAATCACTCGGGCTTCACCCTCGTGACCAAACCACACCAATTATGGGTAAATCCAGCATTACCCACACCCAGATGTGGGTTATTCATATAGTAAACATCCACCCATATGTATTACTGTGCATAAAAACTAAGTTCTTTACAGCTCAGAAAAAAATTTATCTTTATAGTTCCAAAAAATATTTATATAATGACAACCAGTAGAAAAGCCACACAAAAATACAGAAAATAGTGGATGAAGTAAACTAATAATGTATAAAAGTGTACAGGTATGTGCATGAGTCTGCATGAGCATGCACCAGTGTGCTAAATGGGGGAATTATGCAAATACTTTATGGAGGCATGAAAAAATGTGTGTTTTGAATTTACCGTTTAAATCTCTGATGTGATGCAAGAGTGTACTAAATCTAATCAAAGCAGAGCTGAGGTTAATGTAAACAAGCATATATACATTTATACAGATTCTACACATCATTTTTTATTTTTAGCACATAAAACTTTTTTCCTCAAAAATTCCCTAAAAACCTTTACAGATTGCGTGGCAGTTTATGTAAATTCAGCACACACCTATTAGAGTGACAGTAGTTAAGTTCTGTTTTTCTGAAAGTATTTAATTTTAGCTACCAGCATAATTATTTTTTATCCAAAAAAAAAGAGAGAAAAGAATTATGTTGGCAGCTAAAATTAAATTTCTCCAAAAAAATGAATAAATAAATAAATAATAAAAAATAAAAAGAGAAAAAAGAATTATGCTGCCAGCTAAAATTAAATAAATTCAGGAAAAAAGGACTTCTCTACTACAGCTCTATTGAGTGTGTTGAATTTACGTAGATAAATGTATAGAGAATATACATATACACATTACATACATACGTATGTAGAAATGAGACAATGTAGCAAAGCCAGCATAAGTAGTATGGCAACATACTAAGACATATGCAGGTAGAAAAGTGTGTACAGTTTCTTAGTTAGCAAAATGCTTATTTTGAAACTCTCAGATCACTTGCTGAGTAGCAGGACTGACATTTATACAGAAATGTGTGTTTGAGCCAAATGTTATTTTTCCACAATGCAATTGCTGAAAGCCACTAGCAGCGAGTATGTGGTATTGCCCTTTTTCCACTCTTGTGCAACCATGGAATTGGTTGTCTCATGCCACATGTGGATGCCCTGCTTAAAGTCCTATTCAATGAAAACAACTTTTTTTTTTTTTTTTGCTGTTTTGTTGTTGGATAAATAGCAATCAATAAATCATTTATATATAGCTGTTAAAATAAAGTAGCTTTTTTCAATTCCAAAAATCCCAACAGAAGCTAAACTAGCAATGACATGTCACTGCCTAGACACTATCCGAGGGACTTGTGCAATTCGTCATATGTCTGGAATATAATATGATTTGAGAAGTAAAACAATCATTTTACACTCCTAAATGAAGTTTATAAAAAAACATTTGATTCTGTGCAGTGCTAATTCACAAATAAACTGCTGACATACAGTTTCTACACCACCATGCAAAATCTGTAGAAATGCTTTTTTCATACTAATATAAAGTCGATACCATATAGCTATGATGGATTATCATCTTGGAAATAAATGTCCCAAAACTAAAATGCGCTATAGACATCCTCCTATACTCATCTCAGACACACACACACACACACACACACACACACACACACACACACGCAGACACACAAATTCATTATCTAACACTGCTAGCACTGAAGCAAACACACACACACACACACACATAAACAAATTCATTATCTAACACTGTTAGCACTGAAGCAAACACACACACACACACACACACACACACACACACAAACAAGTTCATTATCTAACACTGCTAGAAGCAAACACACACACACACACAAACAAATTCATTAACACTACTAGCGCTGAAGCAAACAGACACACACACACAAACACACACACACACACACACACATGTAAACAAATTCATTGTCTAACACTGCTAGCACTGAAGCAAGCACACACACACAAATAAATTCATTAACTGGCACTCACACACACACACACACACACATGTAAAGAAATTCATTATCTAACATTGCTAGCACTGAAGCAAACACACACACACACAAATAAATTCATTAACTGGCACTGCTAGCACTGAAGCAAATACACACACACACACACACACACACACACACACACACACACGTAAAGAAATTCATTATCTAACACTGCTAGCACTGAAGCAAACACACACATACATAAATTCATTATCTAACACTGTTAGCACTGAAGCAAACACACACACACAAATAAATTCATTAACTGGCACTGCTAGCACTGAAGCAAATACACACACACACACACACACACACACACACACACACACACACACGTAAAGAAATTCATTATCTAACACTGCTAGCACTGAAGCAAAGCACTGTGTTTTGAAACTCATGGCTTTCGTTGTCAAGAAAAGAAAGAGGATCTCACCTTTCCTTGTGGCATGTGATAAGTGCAGATAATTAAGGTGAAACTGAGGTTTCTGTTTTAGTTCTTACTCAACTAAGTTGCACAGCAAAACAAAAAAAGAAAATGGCACAATTAGCAATGTTCTCCAGACACACAGACAGCTATTCCCCAGCCACCCCAGTGAAGAATAAATTATCTTACAATAAGGTTTAGAGGCATAGGGAGGAAGATGTTTGTTGCTAAAACAGCAACGAAGTTTTGATGCATACAGAGAGTGGCATGTATTCCTTAAAATGTGCAGGCATCTCCACATTGTTTGGCTGTGATTGTTTACTTCTTCTGTCTGTCAAGTCTCTCAGTCAATGATAGGAAGACGTGCGTGCATACAGATTCGCGGTTAATTTTAGGCACTCATCATCATTATAGTAGATGTCTTGATACCACAGCTAAACACTACCAAGCCTGGGTAAATATCAAAAACTGAAACATTCACTTGTTCTACCAGAGAACCCAATGAAGGCTTCATTTTCAGATAATCCAGAACATTGACAGGTGCAACTCTAATATGAATAATTCATTGCAGCATCTGTGTTTAGGGCTGCCAGTGGGCAAAACCCTTGCCCTTTGCCCCACCAATTATCCTGGCCATTTAAATAAGTAAATGTATATTGCTTGTCTTTCAAAGTTAATTATCATGCAAGCAACAGTCTTGATGAAATTGTAAATAATACAGCAAAAGCAACAAGTGAGCAGCTGTATAAGCATTTCTTACTGTTTTGGTGATTAGTATATTTGTTGAAACTATTACAATAGATGAGCATGAGGGTCTAGAAAGTCATACTTAGTAGGTGAGGACAGGAAGAAAACTGAATAACAATTATACCCTATTTCCTGCAAAGCATGCTTTACAATTTTCCTGAATCTAGTTGCTGTTCATATCTATTATATTATTTATAACGATGTCAAAAAGGAATATGTAATCTTAACACAGAGAACAAAAAGTACATCTGGAGGACAGAACCATTACTTTTAGTTTTATAAAAAGAAGACGCAAGATTTTGTTTTATGCTTTGTCTATATCTGTTAAAATGTAACATGAAGAGGATTGTTTTGATCAGCCTAATTATCTGTTAGTGGTCACATTTTATATCTCCTAGTGAGTTAGTAAAAAGAAACAAAACACTATTCTGACAATTTAATTTAAATGCAACAGGTGATCCAAGTAAAACAGTATACAGTCTGGTAAAATATATTCCAGAAATATGCCGGGTTTAAGATTGACTCAGAATAGCTGACAAGTTTGCATTAAAACCTGGTTTCCTGAAAAAGATAACCTGATTTCTTGACTATCAGTAAAAATTACTGAAATGTGACAACCTTATTTGTGTGTAGGTGATTTTTGTGTGGTTTTGTTTTATTGCAGTTTGTGAGGTCACAGTGACTTGTGTTCTGTAAGCCAGTTGTATACTCCAGTGTTTTTCTTTCACTTTTTTTCCCCATTATAATCAGAGGAGTAGCTAGAATGGGGCAAAGGGGCAGGCACTCCATATGTAAAGTGCTAAAGGGTGTGATCAGCAATTGTTGATTGGTTTTCAGTGCACCATCTGCGTTCAAAAGTGGATGTTGATATTGCAATTGTAGTCAGAACTGAAGTGCTTTAGCACTATATGTCTGTGGCATAAATGTAGTAGCTGCTTGCTATATTTGTGACAAGCAGTTTGCTAGAGTTTGAAATAAAAAGAGTTTTTCTCCTCAACTTAAAGTTGAGGGGGGACACAAGATTGGAGAATGCCAGAATAACTAGCTATACCTCTGATTACACTGTAGTTGGAAATGCATGTTTCAGCTGAATGCAGTTTGGACAGCAGCACAATAGCTTTATTGCTGAAAACAACTTTCAGCAGATAAGTGATGTTGCCCTTTCTCCACTGTTGTGCGAGTGTGGAGTCAGTTTATACAATTTAGGAGGGTGTGTGAGTCTTACCCTACATGGGGGATGCAGGGGGACTTACCCCCCTGTAAAAATGCTTTTTCTGAAGGTGGTTTTCAACTTTTTATTTAGTTGTTTTGTTCGTCAGACAAATTGTGATTGATACTTAGTCATGAATCCATGTGGTAATGGAACTGGTATGTGTAAATTAAGGAAGTGGAACACCAAGCCTTCAATAAGGAGGGCACAGGTTGATGCTCAACTGCCCACCTACATTTGTTTTTCTGTTTTTATCTTTTTTTTTTTCTTTTATACTTCCTGATGATAAAAAATGATAGTGACACTTGTTATTAGATTTTCTAATGCAGTATGAGAAACCTTTTGATATTTCTAAACAGTTTAAGTTAAAGAAAGAGGATTTATCTGCATAGAATAATAACAAAGCAATTTTCTTTTTCATACAACAGTTATGTAATTCCTCAAGGGGCTGTTCTATCTGTTAGAATGGACTTATATTAACATTTTTGCATCAATAACGAGACATAAACAAAGGACTTTTTCTGAAAGTATGAGGTATGTAGTTACTGCAGTCAGTACATATTGTGTTAGTCAAATGACATTAAAGGATGCTGCATTATTTTTGTATCTAATTATGTTTTCAAGTTTAGGTTCTGTGCTTAAATCTTGCATAATCTGCCTATGTTCTTTGTCCTTAATGTTTTCATTAATCATACTGATTATATGTAGTGTGTGTTGCACATATAGATTGCTTTGTTACAATAACCTCCACAGATGCTCCCCTCTGCCACAAAATTGCATCATCTAAATGCAGAACTAGCTGTGTTGAATCAGGATGTTACTGCACAGCCGAACTATTTGAAATAAATAAAAATGGAGATTTAGTAAACAAATTAAATATACTTAATTTATATTACTGTAGCCTGAATATAAATTAACTATATTTAATTTGCTTACTAAATCTCCATTTTTATTTCTTTCAAATAGTACTGCAGCCTGAATGCCGCGGTGGTACGGCAGTAGCGTTGTTATCTCACAGCAAGAGGTTCTCCCATTCGATTCTCGGCTGGGCTTGGGGGTGCCTTCTGTGTGGAATCTGCATGTCCTCCCTGTGGTTGGGTAGCATTCAAAAGACATGCATGCGTAAATGGGCGTGCCTTCATTGAAGGTTGGACATCGAGCTGGCACCTTGGCATTTCGTAAAAATCTACTGCCAATCATTAGCGGACCGGAGTTCCGCTGTGGCGACCCCTTACCGGGAAAAAGCCAAAAGACAAACAAACATATTACTGTAGTCTGAAACAACAGATTTATCATCTGCGTCTTCCCTACACATGCTCCATGTGAAATTGCTTGAGCATCAGTAGCCCGCAGGAAAAATAAGACAAACGGCATAATGTTAAATGCTGTTTTCCATAGGAAATCATTGCCCATACAATTTTAAGCATCTGCCGGCAATGGTTAACTTCTTTAGGGACATTTCACCCTTCTTTGAGTTGGTGTAATCGTGGAGTTGGTGTATATGAGTTTGGGAGGTGCAGGGGGCTTGCCCATTGCAAAAAACAAAAAAAAATAGTTTTTCATCCTTTTGGCTATTAGACATTTTTTGTTCTTTTGGAACATTAACTTTCAGTAAATTGATGTTTCATAGTAGAACCATCATCTGAACCAAAACTTAACAATACGTGACCATATTTACAGTTTTATAAAAGGTAAGAAAAAACTTTGAACTTGATCTTTAAGCCTTATATCCTTCTTTGTTTACAATTACTGTTTACCTAGTAATTGTTTTGCCTGTATGTTAAAGCTGTTTGTTACTTTTTACTAGGGAATGCTGATGCATAAATGTCCTGTGGAATAGGGTGTCTTTGAAATTTATTGTCAGAAAAAAAATATGTATTTAACCAGATCAGATGGCAATGCCAGTTATACACCAAATGTAACCAGTCACTTTGAGCTTAGGCTGAGCAGCACACACCTCTTACCTAGTGGACGTAGTTATACCCAGGAATGTTGTGAAGCTTTCCTAGAGACAGAATGTACTTTGATTACATGCATGCTGGTCCAAATAATGAATATTTGCATGCCCAAGATCCTCCTCTGCTAAATATAGCAGCAAACTTTTATACTGTAGTTTTCTGTCTACATAAAAATAATTTGCATGCTAAACATCAGTTAAATCACATCAAATTCTAGACAAAATGCAGCATGACTTCAGTCTGACAAGAGATGACTTAATATGCAGAGTTCTTAATTGCAAGTATCTCTTAAAGTGGATTTCAAATATACTACTTAACATCAGCAAGGAAAACACAAAAGGCTGATGTTTTCAGTTCCTGAATTTCAATGCAGCTGTTAGGAAATCTGAAACTTTGGGAATGTGATAAAATACAGTACCAATGCATTACTGCATTTTGTTTTTGTATTCTTTAAATCACTTTAGACATTGCTGACATTTTTAAAATGGCATTGGAATGTAAGTCAGGGAAATCAGTTCGGCTATGTTTGCTCAGAGGTTCTGCTGGATAGCTTAGCTCTTGTAAGGGAACCCATTTTATTGGTCATTCTGCATTTTATAGCAACAGTTTCTACAATGCACTCTGTAACTGGGCAGTGGCAGTCTGCTAACTGATTTTATTTTATTAGGACTGCATTTAGTTTTGCTTCATTGTCTCTGTCTCAAACTTTTTCCTTTGAAAGTTTAAAGGTTTGATGTATTCTTTTCATAGCTCTTAGCAGTATATGGGAATGACAGCAATAAACTGACAATGCCAAAAGGTCATTATGGGACAAGCCTTCAAACGTTCATATTCTGAACCCATGCTAGCTTTTTTTTGCTTCAGAATATTTAATTAGTTTTCCTCATGTCCTGATTATATAACCATATGTAAGTCATTTCCTCACCTGTTTCTTAAACTACAGCTGCAGGCATTAAACCTATTTTCCCTGTTTAATTCTTTGGAAAACTAATTAGTAACAGACTGTTGCTGGAAATGCTTCTTTTATTCTTGAGCGATCTTTTTATCTGAGTACCTCCAATGTCCCTTTTCCTTACTTGTAATCATTTTGGGTAAAAACAGATCCTTACATTTACAATAGTTAAACACACACACACATACACACACACACACACACACACACACACACACACACACACACACACACACACACACACACACACACACACACACACACACACGTATGGCCACTTATCATATAAAGAATTGTTGAAAGATTTTTAATAAGAGTTGGGTGGAGGGTAGATTTCTGAAAAGTTAATACAACCAGCAAAACGGACAGACAGCACTTTAGAAGTTGTGTGACCTCTTGTACGCAAGGTGTGATAGAGTCTGATAAGTTTAAGTAAATGTATTACTATGTGAATATTTTACAGAATATTTTGGCATGACGTAATGACATTACGTAAGTGATAATAGTTCTGATGACCAAGATGCTGTCTGAGCTATATATGGGTATATTATTCATTTTTAGGGGTGTTCTTCAAGTGCTTGAGTCCCAAATGCTCAAGGACTACTGTCATTAAGCCAGTGATTCAATGTCTTGTAGCTCAGATAGGCATATTTATACCATACCTTTCAATGTGCAGGCAGTGAAAACAGGAATGTGTAGCTAAAAAATTGGATATCTAAGGAGTATAAAATTTGAAAACCAAATAGCACATAACTCTTCCTCCTTCCAGTAGAATCTGACATACTACTTAGATAGCAACACATTCCACTGTCTGGCAGCAGCAAAAGGAGATACCAAGAAATAATGCAGAAAAGGTTTAATGAATCTCTGAAACACACATTCCAATAAACCTAATTAGTAAGGGCAGACCCACAGTCTATTTTTGTGCAGTTAATGGATGCTCAGAGCTTTTCTAAGATTGAAGGAGGACAACTGTAGCAATGTCTGAGGACCCATTTTCTATAGGCATCCATCTCATGCTTATGTCATTAATGGTTGCTGTGTCACAGATAATTCTAGGCTTAATTACATTTAATGCATTGCCATGTACATTATCCGGCATGTACCATCACAACTATTGATTGTTTTGTATGTAGTTTAGTTATTTTGCCACTGTTGACTAGGTTTAGACCCAATAGGCAGCATTGCCAATTTTCAGAGATTATTTAGGTGCTTTAACTTGACAAGTCAAGTCAAGCCACATGTTTGCAGGTAGAAGTTGTGCAGGTATATTTATGTTAGGTACATTGCGACGTGTTTACAGGCCATTGCTTTAACTACATTACAGTTGTGCCTAACTGCTATAAAGTTGCAGAATGCTTTGAAAAACTTAACTTCTGTCCAGAAAAATACACAACATTCATTCATTCATTCTGTCAGTCTTTCATTACCTACTTAACCTAATTCAGGACTGAGAGAGAGCTAGAGACTGTTCCAGCACATGGTGAATGCAAGGCAGGAAATTAAATTAGATATGATGCAGTGAAGCTTTGAAACCAAATGTGACTTCTTCTTCTTTTGGCTTTTCCCAGTTAGGGGTCACCACAGCGGACCACCTGTCTGCTCATGATTGGCAGTGGAGTTTTACAGTGTCAAGTTGCCAGCCTGGCACCCAACCTTCCACAGAAGGCACACACACACACACACACACACACACACACACACACACACACACACACACACACACACACACACACACACACACACACACACACACACTCAGACCTAGGGCCAATTTAGAGTGTCCAATCCACCTACTGCATGTCTTTGGGATGAAACTGGAGCACCCAGAGGAAACCCACGCGACCACAGGGAGGACATGCAGACTCCGCACAGAAGGCACCCCAGCCAAGGATCAAACCAGAGAACCTCTTGCTGTGAGGTGACAATGCTAACTACTGCACCACCGTGGCCGCCCTTGAAACCAAATGTGACTGAGACACCAAAATAGGGTATTCTCTTTGAAGTTGCGATTAAAATGTCATATCTAAAAGAAAATGCAGTATTACTGCCCTTCCACATAGTACTATTACATTCATAATCATCAGTCCACTGCATACCTCTCAGCCTCTTACAGCAAGAAATCTGGGCAAAGTCATAAATAAAAGTGAGAGACAGGCCCAAAATAGGGACAATTTTTCAATACTGTTCTTACAAACTTAGAAAGTTAATAGAATAACAGGTTTTGTATTATCATGAATTTTCTGAAGGGTATGAAATTTGAAACTCAAATGACTGTCATTATTTTCTAACGTCAGTCTTTAATGATTTGCCACTAATTTGCTAGAAAACCACAATTTTATGAAAAACAGACCAAAAATAATAGGCAAAAATCTGGACATTCTGCAAAAGTCTGTACATTTGAGAGGTATGGATGACATGTCAGATATATATATATATATATATATATATATATATATATATATATATATATATATATATATAGATATATATATATATATACAAAGATTTACTTAAAGCCAAGTATTTAGTTCTGTAAAGCATCCCTAGTTTTTTATCAGGTTTTCTTATGCAATTTTGCATATGCAGGTCGAATGTAAGCTTCTCATCCACTATCACTCCTAATAATTTGCTTTGAGAAGTGAGTTCAATAGTTGCATTATCAAGAGAGAGGACTTTACATGTGTTTGTTTTGTTTTCATGAGAGAGGAATTTGGGGTAAAAAAGTAGTAGTTTGGTCTTTTGGGGGTTGAGCATGCAGTGTGAGTTATGAAGCCATGTTTCAGTAGCATTGAACATAAAATTAAACCTCCTTGAAAGCCAGAAATGAAAATGGTCAAAAGCTGAAGCCTCAGAAGGTTGAATCCTGTAGCATCAGGGTACCACAGAAAGTCGAGTTCCTGAAATCATTATGGTCAAAGTAACAGTGCATTGTACAGGTGACATCATAGTCAAATTGCAGCCTTGCAAATGCTCACACTGGAAAAAATTTTTAAGAAACACTGAGAGCAGCTGTGTCACTACTGAAGTGGCTTTAAAAAGCAGCATTTTCAAACAGGTAGGTCACTGCCTGATGGCAAAATAGAATTAGTGTATGTCCAGGTTTCCAATCCCAAAAAATTCTGGAACTCAATCAACCATATATTACATCCTGGTAACATCTCCTCCCCTAACCCTTACCCAAATAAAACACTGTAGACACTGTAACAAAGATAATTAATACAAACTCCCCTCCACCGAATAAACCTAGCCCCCCTGCCATAGCTTCTAGCACCTAATCCTCTAATCCTTTCTCTTTACAGCCTGTTTCTACCTTTTATATCACATCTTATCAAATCTTTACTCTCCAAATTAAAACCATGCTCAGCTTCCACTGACAACATCCCTTCCTACTTCCTCTACCTAGCAGCCAATACTCTTGCCTTTCCTGTAGCCATCCTGATTAATCACTCTATCACTGAATCTAAAGTTCCATCTCTCTGGAAAGAATTTTACACTTTACCAATTCACAAAAGAGGACATTCTCTAGACTTCTCTAACTTTAGACCTATAGCTATCCTGTCACCACTCTCCAAACTACTTGATATTTCTAAAGCCTTTGACGCTGTTTTACGCTCACTACTTCTGACTAAACTGACTAATCTAAACTTCTGTCCCAGTACTGTCAATTGGTTTTCCAGCTATCTCTCTGATCGACTTCAATCTGTGAAATGGCTCTCTACACTCTCCCCTCCTCTTCCCATAAAGATGGGGATCCCTCAGGGTTCTATATTAGGTCCACTGCTATTTAACATTTTTTACAAACCAGCTCCATACTTCTTGCTCCCAGTCATCTCTTATACAATACGCAAATGATTCCATTGTGATTACCATAACCGATTCTCCCTCAGATCTCATCTCCAAAACACAGGCAGCCTTTAACTCCATTGAAACCTGGCTCACCAATAACCAACTAATACTTAACCCTAAGAAAACTAAACTCCTTCTCTTTTTCCCAAAAACTATTACCCATCTTAAATCCATTTTTACCATACCCTCTCTCAACAAAACCCCTATAATAGCCAATACAAGCACCAAACGCCTGGATGTCATAATAGATGACCAACTTAAATTTGACCTGCACATCAATAACTGCATCAAGATGACCCATCAAAAACTAGACTCCTATACAGAAATAGAAAGTTTCTCACTTACAAAGCTAAAGTTACCCTGTCTCATTCCTATTTATTACCTAGTCTACTATACGACTCTCAGATTCTAATAAACCTTAATAACACACTCCTAGCAAAACTTATCTCTACTTATAATAAGATAGCCAGATTCTCCACTCAACATACTTTCAAAACTCATCACTGTGTCTCACTTCTACACCTAAACTGGCTGGAATTACCCAATTTGCTTCTTCTCTCTCAGCTCCAGATTATTCATTCTTTACTACATCAACCTCTCTATTCACCTAGACTATCCTCCCTAATATCTCACTACTCTCCTACTAGAGTACTTCGTAGCTTTGACCATCCTCCTTAATATCTCACTACTCTCCTACTAGAGTACTTTGCAGCTCTGACCAAGACCTTATATGTGTATACAAACCTAGGTCTAAAATGGGTAGCAACCTTTATAGCTATCACCCAATCATTGTATGGAACAAGCTTCCATATCAAATTAGATCAACAAAAATCCAAAACAATTCAAAGAAGAAACAGCAAGAGAACACCTAAAAACTCTCTGGTCCTGCCCCTGTACTCACCCTCCATAAACTGTTACCTTACCCTTATGTTAATCTTCTTCTGGAACTCTACCGCATACATTAACCTTTAACCCCTTCTGTCTGTGGCACATCTATTGCCTCCAGGTCTTGCCTATTTCATCTATCACCTTAAATTATTTATGTTTCTGAATAACCCTCTTTCTCAATTTCCTCTCCAAGAGCATCCCCTAAAATCAGTCAATGTCTATAAAGAACTAATAGATAACTAGTAACAATACTTCTGTCTCAAGCATTCCCATGTTCTCTAGTACTAATTATTATGTGTTAACATCTGAAACTTGAATCATGTTTTAAAGATAACCAAAGTGCTACTGTGATCTGTAAATTTTTTTTAATTTACTTTATTGTATAACTGTTACTGGAGATTTTCTCCCCAGGCCTCTGCTGAAAACGAGCTACATTACTAGCTCAGTCAAACTTTTCCTGGTCAACAAATGTAAAATAAATAAAATAAATAATACATTTCTTGCCTCATTTCTGCTGCTGTAACGTAAATGTGAGATGGCTGGAATACCTGATCTTTGTGAATGACTAATCACGGTTCAACATGCATGATAATCTGAAGCTTAGAGATCCTCAGAGTAGAAGTGATGTCTGCCAAGAAAAATGTTTTTACGGAGACAGACTTCATAGCCACAACTTACCCACTAAACCAATAGCTTCAGATGAGGACAGATGATTCAAAGTCGTAAGGAAGAGATATGTTTTTCAATGTGGAATGAAGGTACGGAATTCTTGTGAAGAACTGCTTAACTAGCTACTGATATCTATAAATTCTGCCTTATCAAAGCTTGAGACATACACCTTGGCTATGGAATATTTAAGACAAGTCATAGTGTAAGTCATTGTCTGAGACAGGTCAAGAGCATCTACAAACTAAGAAAATGCAGCAACACAAAATACATCTACTCTCAAATAGTGAACCACTTCTACTTAGGAGAATTGGTCTAATGGGTGAAAGGCCTCATGACAGCCTCAGTCATCTCTGAGACTGTGGCCAGGATACCTAGGAGGAGCAAAGAATTTGTGATAGAAACCAGGCTGTGAAGTGGAGCTAATTCTTGCCAATTACTCTGTTCATAAAACAAGCCATGAGCTGCTACTGAGTTTCACCCTGAAGAGTTGTTAAAATCTCTAGTTTTCACAATAAAAAAATTGTGACTGCTAACCCATCAAACAAGCACTTGTACCTAGTTGTTTTAACTGTTAAAAAGAAAACAGAAGATAAAGGAGCTCTAAAAAATCTTTCATTTTGAAGGACATTCACTATTTGTACAGCTATTTCTTGCAAAATAATTTTTACATTACTTATTTATGATTTATTTTATTTTGCATTTGTTTATTGGGAAAAATCTGCCTGGGTACAGTAACCCCTTTTCATTGGAAGTCTAAGGAGAAAACCTCTGACACATAATTTTACATACAAGCCATCCAAATTGTTATCCATCGAAAAACATAAATGATGAACATAGCCAAAGATTATAAAATACATATAAGTACACAAACTGACGAGAGGTACTTAACAATAAAATGTACTTAGAAATTATAGCTAATATATTTCCTTATTTGTGATTTATTTATTTAATTTTTGCCAGTGTCTTGAAGACTTGGAGTGAATTTTGAGGTTAGCCACTGCTGTCTCCATTTCCAGTTATGCTACCTACTTTTCCATTCTTCCCAGGGTCATTATACCTGGTATATACCTTTACATACTCTTTGCAAGTAGGTCCTTACATTTCAAAGACAAATGTCTCAAGGATACTGGGCTATTTTTCATTTCAGGACAAAAGTGAGGGCCAAAAGCAAAGGGTTTATTATACTGTAACTAACCTGCACATGTGTTGGCCTTTGCTAGGTCCTTGCCCTTAGATTTTTGTGCTCTGGATGACATGGCTAGAACAGATGTGCACCGAAGTACTGTAAGGCAGCCATTCCCACCTTCATGGTGATATACTCCTTAGAACTTCTGTCCTTCTGTCCACTGTGCCAGTTGGTGCTGTCACTTCCTGTGTCTGCCACACTTCACAGGAAGTCAACAACAGACATCTCTACAACATGTCCCTGACCTCCTGAGAAATATAAAGAAAGTATTGCCTTGAAGCTCTTTTTTCCACTTAGGTTCATAGGTTCATAGGTAGGAACTAGTTTATCTGCCCGGGGCATTTATAAGCCTAGCCAGAGTGTGTCAGCTTTTGCCACCCCATTGATCAATTAACTGAGCCTCTGTCAAGAAGAGCCAATGAAGTGATCCCAGGGGTGTATTTTCTGTTACCCATCCACTCATCAAGGTTTCTCTTGAAGAGTGTTAGTGAGGGGCTCTGCCTAATGTAGTTAGGAATTTTGTTCCAAAGCATGGGGAGTCTCTGTGACAGGAATCTATCAATCCAGCATGTTCTATTTATTGCTGTGGCGAGGTTTAGCTCACCAGAGCGAGTGGCTCGCAGTGACTTGGATTTCTTTAGATGGAACATGTCCATCAATTCTGAGTTGGACATGGATTTGTAAGTCAGGCAGAGATCGCCTCTGAGTAAGCGATATGCCACTGAGTACAACTGGAGTTTTTCCATTCGGGCTGCATAGGGCATATGTTTGAGGCCAGTAATCCTCTTGGTGAGGTACTTTTGTGGTCTTTCCAGCTGTTGGAAGTGTCTTGTGAGGTACATCCCAAATGGGGCATTGTACTCTATAATGGCTCTGATGAGTGACGAGTAGAAGGGCACTATAACCTCTTTATTTCTAGATGTGAACCCTTTAGTAATTAGATGGGCTACATAGAAGGATTTCCTAACTACTTTGGCAATATGATTGTCAAAGGAGAGATTACTATCTACCTGGGTCCCCAGATCTTTTATTACCTCTTCTGTATTAAGGGGGCTGCCATCTATGTGGTAATTCATGGGTGTTTTGTTTTTCCCAAATGGGATGACTATGCATTTTTGGCATTTAGCTTGAGACCATGATTCTGACACCAGGTGTTCGTCTCAGTAAGGCCCTTTTGGAGAATGTCCGTGTCAGCCGGAAAGTCAATTATGGCTCCCAGTTTGCAGTCATTGGTGAACTTGATTAGCCATAGTCCTCCTGTGTTTCACTGTACTTCTGAGAAGTATATGCCAAACAGTAGGGGTCCCAGGACCAAGCCTTGTGGGACACGACTTGTGACTGGTTTAGAGTCGGACCTGGAGCCCACTATTCTTACCGTGTGAGTTCTGTCTTTAAGCCAGTTGGCAACCCATCTCATGACTTAGGGGCTTATGTTCAGGCTGATGAGTTTTTCTATAATTCCCGAGTGGGAAATGATGTCAAAAGCCTTAGCGAGGTCAAGGTAGGCTGTGTGAACTACCTTTCCCTCATCTATGGCCTTGGTGACTGTCTTGAAGAAGTCAACCAGGTTTAGTAAGCATGATCTGCCCTTAACAAAACTGAACTGGGTCAGGTCAAGTGTTTGGAGGTTCCCAATGTCTTTGTTAATGAGTTCCATGATGATGCACTCCATAGCCTTGCAGACCAGGCTAGTCAGGCTTATGGGGCGATAGTTACCAGGGTCAGTTGTGGCCCCTCCTTTGTGGAGTGGAATAACTGTTGCTGTGCGCCATTCTATGGGCACATAGCCTGTGGAGAGGCTGAGGTTGAACAGTGTGTTTAGGTGGGGGGTTAGTTCGTTCTGTAGTTCATGCAAGACACAGCCTGGGACACCATGTGGCCCCATTGATGCTGTGCTTTTGGCTTTTGAAAGGGCTGTTTTCACCTGTGCATCTATGATTTCTGGGACACTACACTTTTATGGTATTGTTGTGAGCCCTTTTGGGGGTGAGAGGGGGGTGAAGTTTACACTGAATCTATCTGCCAGGATGCTGGCAATATCAGTGGGTTCAGTATATTTTGTGTTATTTTGCACTAGCTCAAAGCATATCTGCGAGTTGCCACTTAGATTCTTGACATAGCTAAAGAAGGCTTTGTGACTATCTTTCGAATCCTTGGCTATTTTTCTTTCAAAGTTAGCCTTGGAGGATTTTATGAGGGACCTTAGTTTCTTACTGATACTGATCAGGGATGTTTTTCCTTCTTGGGATTTGCTTTTTTTCTGAACTAGTTTCCTCCTTCTATTGTGTAGCCTGTTTATGGCAGGGGTCCACCAGACTGGTTTCCTTCTCTTAGGGGAGTGAGTCTTGGTTTTGCTAGGGATGGCACGATCCATGCATCCTTGTAGGTGCTCATAGAGTGCATTTGTAAAGGTTCCTGCATCTTTGACACTGTTATCCTTTAGCGTGGGGGCTGTGAAACTTACCACCTCTGTCTTAAGTAAGGTAAAGTTTGCTATAGAAAAGTTTTTCACTGTGGTTTCCTTGGTTGTAGGTGATGGTGTGTACATCCAGAGTGATTAGTTTATGGTCTGATCTAACCAGTGATGGGTTGACCTCCGGTGTGGAACACCTGTCACCCATGTTAGTGATGACCAGGTCCAATATGTTTTCACCTCTGGTAGGGGAGTTTACCAGCTGATCCAGGGCATTTGAGTTGATAAATTCCAGGAAGCGCTGGACCTGGGAGTTTGTACTTGAGTAGTTTTTCCAGTTAACGGTAGGGTAATTGAAATCGCCCAATATCAGGGTGTTCAGTAGGAGCTTCATGTTTTCCAGTGTCTCCAGAAAGGCGGAGTGTGGTCCTGGGACATGGAGGGTGATCTGTAGCAGGCCACAATTAGCATTGCAGATTTGCCTGATGTTAGTTGCACATGGATGATCTCAGAGGTATCATGCTGCGCCACTAACCTGGAGGTGAAGGTATCCTTGATGAATATGGATACACCCCCTCCTTTTGTGTTTCAGTCCATGTTCTGTGGCCGAAATGTGTGGTATGAGTTGTAGCCCGGTAGTGCTGGGGTACTCTGTGGAGTCTTGAACCAGGTTTCAGTTACTGCACAGATGTTGACGTTCTCCATACTGAGGAGTGCTTCGAGCATGTGCATTTTGAGATTTAATCTCCTGGCATTGAGTAGCATAACCCTCATTTTTTTATTTGTGCTGTTTACGGAGGTGGGTTTGACTTTTGAGCCTTGCCTAAAAAAGGCACTATGGGGGCAGCAAGAGCCTTGGCCAGTATTCTAAAGCCTAGGGGTGACAAGTGCAAGCTGTCTCTTGCAAAACAACGAGGCTAGTCAAGCATGTCGTCCCAGGCTGACAGACACTGGATCCCCTTTGAATGACACCAGAAGCTTAGCCAATTGTTGAAATTGATAAATTTTTCTTTATACTGCGGTATCATTCTTGGTGAGGGCAGGATGCTACTCAGGGTCAGGGTCATACCTGTCTGGGCTACATGATCAGAGAGCTCTTCCATGTCTCTTTTCATGTAGTCCAGGGAGGTACATCTCAGGTCATTCACACCAACATGAACAATGACAGAGTCATATTTGTACTTGTTCTGGAGTGCCTGAGTGCTTGTGTTATGTGGTGGATTCTGGCTCCCGACAGGCAGCTAACAGTAACCTTCTCCTGTCCAGCCTAGTGAGTGGGACGTCAGTGTGCCTGACTATAGAGTTGCCTGTTACTAGTGTGTTAGGTATGTTATTTCACCTTAAGAGCTGTGATTGTGCGGCACACTGATTTTGTGTTTTTTGTGTTGTCTGGTTTGTGATGGGAGGTGCAGGTATTTTGGGTGTCTGCTTTGGAGGTCTCTGATGCTTTTGCAGGTTTTTATTTAGAGCCTTCAAGTATGATTTTGTGTATTTATGTGTATTTTTTGCCAGTGCTGGTTTAGTATGTCTATGTGAGGCTGGAGGTGTGATGCAAGTGTTAACCTTCTCCTCATGATTGCCTGTTCCAGTCTTGGGTGGAGAGAGCTTAGCCTCCAATTTAGCTATATAATTGCATCTCACGCATATGTGAATGTGTTGTGGTAGGAGGAGAGGGTTGTCTGTGCACATGAGGAAGTTGTAACATTGCCTCAGGATACCCAGGTTCACCAGCTGGACTGGAGAGTATACCTGAAATTGCCCTTTGGTCATGCCTGAATTGTAGGGTGAGCTGCTTAGTTGCTTGGTTGGTGAGGGGTGATTAATGGGCAATCAAGTGTCGGGGTATATTAGTGTTTGCTATTAGGTCTGAGCAGGTGCTGGACTGTAGGTTGCTTTTTAAGTGCTTAGGTTGAGAGTTAGATTACTTTCAAGGGAAAAACTGAAGAGGAGACTTGGTAGAGCCAGAATAAATTTAGCTCTAGCTAACCGGCACTGCCCAGATGTGCAAAACCGTGTAAACGCGTTTTTTACAGCAGGGAAATGAAAGAGATAGAAATTAGCCCAAAATGGCCTATAAACTACTAACTTCTGGGCTGGAACCACTCCTCCAGGGACAGATGGCTGCTCAAAGCTTCCTCTCTCACAGGTGAACAGAGAAACCTCCTTCTATCCAAGTAAGGTATGGTCAACTCAGAAAATTGTAATGCAGCCTTGAATTCAGCACTAGCCTGAAAACTGGACTATACTAGCTTAGAAAGGTGGGAAACAAGGACAATATTTTTTTTTTTATTTTAAAAAGATAAGGTAAAAACAGTAAAAAAAATACACTTAAAACAGCTTTAAACGACTACAAACAGTAAAAAATACATTTAAAACAGCTTTAGATGACTACAAGCAATCAGAAAAGGCTTTTAAATAAATTACCCAATTAACCAGTAAAAAAATCTCATAACTGAGCCCTGTTCCTGTAGTCTTCAATCAGACAAATTCTAACTGCACACTCCTGCCACTGGGGTGCAAGGGAACCTTCTCCAAAAAAGAAGGCCTGGATTAGTGCTCAAGTTATACAAACAAAGCTAGATTCAGTAGGCCTGGATCTAGTCTATACAACAGCAAACAAGGCACACCAATTTCAGTAAGAAACAGTTCAAATATGCAGGCACTATAAGCCTTTAACCAGAAATTCCCAGCTCAGAAGGGCAGAGTCCAGCCTCTCCTCCCACAAGAGTGCAGACCACGGACCTTCTTAATGCAAAATAGCTGGCCTGAAGCCCAAGTCCTTAAACCAGAACTAATACATTTTAGAATAACAGACACTGAGCCTTCAATCAGCAGTTCCCAACTTATAAGGATGTAAGCTACCTGTCCTGCCACAACAGTGCAGACCACAAACCTTTTTAATGTAAAACAACTGGTCTGAAGCCCAAGTGCTCAAACCAAAAGGCTTAGAATTATAGCTACACTTTAATCAGGTTACTACCAAGTAGTAATAAATACAACTGAATACTTTTAAGAATGCCTGGATTAGTGCTCAAGTTATACAAACAAAGCTAGATTCAGCAGGCCTGGATCTAGTCTATGCTACAGCAAACAAGGCACACCAATTTCAGTAAGAAACAATTCAAATATGCAGGCACTATAAGTCTTTAACCAGAAATTCCCAGCTCAGAAGGGCAAAGTCCAGCCTCTCCTCCCACAAGAGTGCAGACCACGAATCTTCTTAATGTACAATAACTAGCCTGAAGCCCAAGTGCTTAAACCAGAACTAATACACTTTTAGAATAACAGACACTGAGCCTTCAATCAGTAGTTCCCAACTTAGAAGGATGTAAGCTACCTGTCCTCCCACAACAGTGCAGACCGCAAACCATAATGTAAAACAACTGGTCTGAAGCCCAAGTGCTTAAACCAAAAGGCTTAAAATGATAGCTACATATATATAATCTTAGGCTTGTACTATAATTGTTAAAACTTATGTACCAAATTATACTGTTATTGTCTTTGTCTTGACCTTTTATGTTGTTGTAATTTGTGGAGCTTTTCTCCCCGGGCCTCCACTGAAAATGGATATATATCCAGCTGGACTAGCCCGGTCAACAAATGTAAAATAAATAAAAAATAAATACACTTTAATCATTTTACCTTTACTTCATTTTATCTTCTCCAGTGTGCAGGTTATTAATAAAACTTAGGAAAACTGGATTATAATAAGAGATTTGTCTGTCTATACTTGCTACTTTGGGATACGAAAGTAAGATCCAACTTCTCTTTATTTATTACAAACTAGTATAGAAAGGTGTTGTACTGCCTCAAAATACATGTATAAAATATAAAACAAATGGAACAAGGAAAATCTTAGCGAGATTTTTGTTTTAGTAATAAAGTCAAAAGTAAATAGTTTGATATTATGGCTTCTCCTGAAAATGTCAAATTTCAACAGAAATGTTTCACTTTGGGCATCTGAAAACATGGCAACTTTGTCTCCATTTTCTTACTGTTGCAGCTGTAGCTTGTATAAGTTTCTCCCTACAAGAGTGCAAGGGATTTATTGGTAGTATTAAACTCAGGCAAAGAATCTGGCACACTCTGTTGCATGTACTTAGTGTTTGGTACCTGCACAGCTGGTATATGGTATGGCTATTTTATTATCTTAAGAGGGAGCTCCGTGTTATGTTTTTTTTTTATGTTTTTTTTATTCTTTTTATCTCTGCACCTACTGACTACAAAGACAGTGCCAAAATTGATATCAGTCATTCACTTCCTTTACATATCATATGGAACACATGGCTGTGTTATAGCTGATGTCCTTCTATATCACTGTTGCAGTATTCCTCACAGTAGGGGTCTTCTGCCAAGGATAGCCCAACATTCAGCCAGTATACCAAAGCCTTTAGATCTTGTGCACACCGTACGGCACACGTATGCTCCCTGTACAGGGCGTAGAGCATAAAGGTGATATACAGACAGATTAACCCAGAACTTCTTTGTTGCCAGTTAGAAGAACATCATCATCATCATCAGACATCAGTCTGAAAGCCCTTCTGTAGTGCTGAATACCTTGATGTCAGATATGTGCCTAGTCAGGGTCTGTTTTCTTTTTCCTTTGGTCTTTTTCTTTTTTGGTTACCTAGATATCATGTCATCCAAGAAAGGGAAATGTCAGTGTGCAAGGAAGATTCCTGATAAGGATCTTCACAATTTCCTTTTTGTCTGAGTGCCCACAACCATACCTCCTGGACCATTTGTGTGTTTGTGCCTAAGACTCTTAGAAGTTGGTTCTCTTCCCTGACCAGCTGTCTTGAGAACCAGAGGCTTAAAACTGTTAGCCAAAGGTAGCATGGAAGAATCTTCTAACTATGAGGTCCTGTTAAGCAAGAAAAAGGCGAAGAAATCTCGGTCAGATTCTTTGGCTGTACAGCCTCCACTTGAAGTTTCTCTAGAAGTGGATTAAAGCTCTGTAGACTATCCAGTGTGTACATCAGATTCTTCTGTCTCGACCTCATCGGAGACCGGCATGAATTGTTCCTTTTGCACATCCTCTGAGTCTTTCCAGTCATCTGTTCTGGACATCAAGAAAGAACTATGGTTGATCATCTTGGAGGGTGCTAGAGAGGTTCAACAGATTTTGGTCAGGAAAAGGGTTTGGGGTACTCTTATTGAATCTTGTCAAGGGTCAGAACTGCTGGTGTCTGTTAGAGCTGTTGTCCCTACCAAAAAAAAGCAGAAGAATAAGCATACATCTCTACATCCTAAGAATCCTCAAGGGGAGTGGCAGGAGTTTATGTAGGGCTTGTTTAATACCTTAATGGCCTTGAAGCCTCCACAAGGAGTTTCTGCACCTACTCCCTCTTAGAATTCTACTCCTTCCAAACAAACTAGGGAACTCAGTTCCTCAAATATGGATTCAGAGTCTGATAATGGACCTTGTCCTACTCTTCCCAGATGCCTTCACCATTGCAGCCTGTGAGTCCTGAGTCTCCTTTTGAGGAATTGTCTTTTGAAGACACTACAGCTAGAATGATAGGATAGTTAAAGTGGGATTCTTCTCAAGTGTCTGATGTCCAGTAAAGGTATTATGAGCTGCTTCAGGTGGACACTCCTAAACCTTCTGTAGTACCTCCTGTGTCAGCTGATTTGTTAGACAACTTTATAGCTGCCTCTAGACCTCCTGATTCTTAGCCTCCTGCTCTAAAGAAACCTGACAGGTTCTGTAAGGTTCCTGATGATTGTCAATTATTGTTTAAGTGTCCTTTTGCTGACCTGCTGTGGTGTCAGTTTCTTCTGACAAGCCCTCTAAACTTTTGTCCTCTTCTAAGTTTCTGGCTTCAGATAAGGATAGTAGGACAATGGAGAGAATCGTTATGGTTTATACAGCTTCTACTTTGGCCTTTCAGACTATCAATTACCAGACCCACATGACCAAAATTGCTGTAGCCTTAATTGCCCAAACTTGCCGGGTTATTCCTGAAGCAAACTCTTCTGCTCTAGTTATTTTAGGTTCTACCTCTCAGGGGTTTTGTCACTCGATCAAATGTAACTTTGATGCTGCTGATACATCTTCCAGAGTTGCTGCCTTTGGGTCTGTCATGGGGCATTTCCTTGGCTTCGCCTGCAGTCTTTACCTGAAGACATAAAGGCCAAGAGTTGCTAGATACTCCTTTGGATGACAAACATCTCTTTGTGACTGCTGCCGCTGATAAAAAAATCAGAAAAAGATAAAGCTTTGCAAGATCTTAAACATATTTTTGTATCCCTTATCCTTAAGTTCCAGAGCAACTATAGTACTAGATCTGCATTTATTTCCAGGCAGCCCCGTCAAGCAATCAAAGGCAGGAAGGGTGGGAGGTGAGCTCCTCCTGCAAAGTGTTCTCAGGCTCCTGTGGCTCACAAGCTTCCTTTATCTGAAAAGCCTTTTTCTCTTTGACATCTTGCCCCTCTCCTCCCCTTGACCAGGTTTTCTTGTCCTTTGGCTATCCCTCAGTCATCCAAACTAGCATATCATCACCTCGGATTCTTGGGTTCTATCTATCATCTGCCAGGGTTACTTCATGGTGTGGAAGTCTCTCCCTCCTTTTTCATAGATTCCCCAACCTCCTCTGGAACAACTTCCTCATTTCTCAGAGGTCTTTTGGTCCTCGGTGGAACAGCGAACTATCCAACTTGTCCCTCCTTCCAAAGTAGGAAAGAAATTTTACTCCAGGATGTTCCCAGTCACCCGAAAGGATGGCACTTGGAGACCTATTCTGGATTTCTCTTTTCTCAACACTTTTCTCAAGGTTCCTTCTTTTTGGATGCTTACTCTTCAAACCCTATTTCCTCTTTTTCTACCCCAGGCTTTTCTGTTGTCTTTGTATCTGAAGGATGCTTACCTTCTTATTCCTATCCACCATCTTTTCAGGAAGTATTTATGTTTCTCTGTTTCTTCCTCTCATTTACAGTTCTCTGCTTTGCCCTTTGGCCTCTCTACTGCCCCAAGGATATTCACAAACTGCCTGGCTCCTATAACTGTCTTCTGCAGCCTCTAAGACATTCAGATTTTTTTTATCTAGATGAACTGTTGCTTCAGGCTCCTTCTCCCAGTTGCCTATTACAGGATCTGGCGTTCACTATATCTGTACTCCAAAGTTCTGGGTTCACTATCAACTTTCAAATGTCTGTTGTGACTCCCTCTCAGGATCATGTGTATCTGAGCTGCAGGATTCAGACAGTGCCAATTTTGGCCTGTCTTCCACCTCCTAAATTTCTGTGCTTGACATCTTTCTTTCAGTCTCTTCTTCTTCTGACTGATATTCCAGCCAAAGAGTTTCTTCAAGGCCTAGGATTTATGGCTTCTTTTATTCCAATGCTCCCTCTTGCTGGACTGCATATGCAGAAGCTTCAATGGTACCTCAAGGCAGTTTGGCTTCATCACTGCTACCCTCTAGATTTCAGTGTGCCTCTCCTTCCTTGTCTAAAGCAGGAATTCGAATGGTGGATTTAGCAATTTTTCCTCAACCCAGGCCTGCCCAGTTCCTTCTCAAGAACTATTCACTAATGCTTTAGACATGGGGTGGCAAGCTTCTTGTGGTTAGCTGAAAGTTCCAGGTCTTTGTCCCCCCATCAGAAGTCAGACCATATGAACATCAAAGAGATGAGAGCTCTGATTCTGGCCCTTCAGACTTTTTACCTGCCCTCCCGCTCTCTTCAGGCATTCTGAATGTTTACATGGACAACACCACAGTGATGTGGTATGTCAGCAAGCAGGGGGGGGGGCACAAAAACTTACTTTCTCTGCATGTTGGCTCTTCAGGCCTGGGATCTGGCTCTAATTAACTCTTCAAGCAGTGTATATTCCGCCAGAGCACAATTTAGTGGCAGACTGTTTGAGCAGGTCCAAAACACAGGCTCACGAATGGATGCTTCATAGAGACTCGTTTTTCACCATAGTTCATGGGTGGAGTATTCCCCAGGTAGATATTTTTGCTGCCCCTCTGAACAAGCAGCTCCATCTTTTCTGTTCCAGATTGCTATGCCATCTGGCATGGAAGAAGGACACCTTTTTTTGCCCTTGGAAGGGGATGTTTCTCTGTGCCTTCCCTTCTCTTACTTTCAAGAGTCCTGAAAAAGATTCAGCTGGACTCCCCAAAACTCTTGCTAGTGACTCCCTTTTGGCCAAGGCAGCACTCACTCCCTCTCTTAATGCATCTGGTCATGAGCAGTCACCACAAGTTACCTCACTGGTTGTACCTCCTCACACAGGATAAGGGGTTTCTCATCTATCTTCACTTGTCCACTCTTCAACTAACACTGTGAGTGGTAGGGTTTTGATCCCTTTTAGACATCTCTTTTCTAAGGATGTGCTTAGGAATTTACAGGTGGCAAGAAAACCTGCAACCAGAACGTTTTATATTGACCAAATGGAAGAGATTTTCTGCCAGGTGCCATGTTCATAACCAGGATCCTTTATCAATGGAGATGACTCTGGTTGTCTACTATTTGTGTGAGTTTCTCCAGTCTGGCTTGACCTATTCTGCAAAGGCCCATTTGTCAGCTATTTCTGCCTGTCTGCCCTTGAATCCTCCTTTGGCTTCTTGATTTGAAGTGAAACAGTTTCTTAAACATGCTCTGCATCTTAGGCTTCAAGGAAGCCTATTCCTCCTCCATGGGACCTTAATTTTGTTTTACAAAAATTAACCCAGGCTCCTTTTGAGCCTGCAGGTTCAGCTTCTCTGCAACATTGTACATGGAAGACTGTCTTATTACTTGTTCTTACTACTGCTCGAAGAGTTTCTGAGCTTCAGTTTCTTGGTTTTTCACAGGGACAGGGTGACCCTTCATACCTATCCTTATTTTATACCCAAGAAGATCAGTGAGTTGTCTTTAAATCAGGCAGTTTAGCTCCCTTCCTTTTTTCCTTCTCCTCAGTCTGCTATTAAGAAGGTCCTATATACCTTGGATTTGCAGAGACAGGTCAGGTATTATTTAGATAAACTAAGGCCATTTGTAAATCTAACCAGATTTTTCTTTCTTTTCATCCCAGGACATTGAGTTTGGCTGTTTCTAAGAAAACCATTTATTCCTGGATATCTAAGGTCATTTATTTTTGTTAAGCTTTTCATGGAAATGTCTGTCTACTTCCATTAAAGCTCACTCCACTAGGACTATTGTCTCTTCTGGTGCTTTCTTCAAGGGGTTGGATACCAATTCCATTCCTGAAGCTGCTACTTGGTCTTCAGTACATTCCTTTACGAAGCATTATAAATTGGATTTGGATTCTAGGGCCAGAGCAGGTTTTGCTTGAGCCATTCTGCATGGGTTGTTTGAGGGTCTTCCAAGCTTTTCACCTCCCACTCTTATTCTTGAGTTTTTGTGCTCTCCCAGCCGTGAAGAATACTGCAACAGTGATATAGAAGGACATTGTACAGCTGTGTAAAATCTTAACATAACAGCAGGTGTCCTTCTCTTCATTGTTGCACTATTCACTCCCTCCCTCCAACACCCTTTTTCTTTTGGATTTTGATTTAGTACCCCTCTTGGCTGAGGGTCTCCCTCTTCCATCTGCATTTTCCCCTTCTGGCTGTGCATAGTCCTCTTTGTCCTATGGAGACTGTTATCTCCTGGGGAAATTCAGTTCTGGGTAGCTCTGTCCATATGTCACCTTTATGCCATACATTCTGTATGGGGGAGCATACGTGTGATGTATGGTGTGTACAAGATCTAAAGGCTTTCCTTGGCAGGAGATCCCTACTGTGAAGAATAGTGCAACAGTGAAGAGAAGAACATCTACTGTTAATGTTAAGATTTTATACAACTCTGCTTAATTTAGTCAGCCATCAGAAAGTTTTCTGTTTTAAGTCCTATCATCACCTGCACTGTGCTGCAAGGTTCCAAAGGTTATACATGCAATTTGGTGATGTCAGGCTTGTCACCCTCTTCTGTGAGTCATGCTACTCTTATAGCCCCCAGTCTCCTTTCAAGGCAGATACCCCTATCCACTTCTCATCTTAACTAATGATTGTAGATAAAGTGCATAACACAGGACAGAATCACCCAGCTGTTCTTCCTTAGAGAGGTGATCAGACTGTACCATATCATCTCCTTCTCCAGCCAGCTCCTCCAGAGCATAGATCTCTAATCAATCCAAGGGTCTGCTGAGTGAGACTCTTAACTTTATTCCTCTACGTCATGGAGAGGACCGAAGAAGCAGCTGTATGTAAATTGTTAATTAATTCTTTCATAGCATAAGTATGATTAGTACATTCAGAATGACATGGGGAAAAATGCTATGCTTGGCCAAGCAAAAGAAATAAAAATGATGACCTGTTGCATATGCTGACATTGTCCATTTAATCTACTTATAGTGCTATGGTCTGCCATTTAATATCCTGAAATTTGCAAAAAGGAAGTATTAAGAATGCAATTGTTATTGTAGTAATAGAATGCATAAGCATCAATAACAGCATCATTTTTGCTAAAATGGCCAAACCCACAGACATTGTATCTCACATCAGTACAGTCCTTGTTTCTTAACTGAAATGCTTTTAAAGTTGTAGTCTACCTAAGTTACCTTTTTGTTGGTGGTAATAATTATGAGCAAGCAATTTGGCAGAAGTTTAAAGAAACTAACATGAATTTGACCTATGGAAACAAACTGCATGTCCTTAAATTTCTCATATATTTTACTAAAAATGAAAGCTTGTGTACGTTATTTTTCTTCCTTCTTTCCCTGCTTTTTCCCGTTTATATTTTGCTAGTATTGAACTGATATTACAGTCAATATACACAGTGGGTAACATTGATGCCTCACAGCAAGTGTTTGTCCAGTTTGATTCTCAGCCAGCATGTCTCCTATATTGAGTTGGCATGTTCTCCCTGTGTTCACATAGGTTCTCTCCAGATTCAGTGGCTTTCACTTTCCAAAGATATGCAGTGTAACTACAATGGAAATGCTGTACTCCTATGTGTCATTAAACAACAGATATGCAGTAGGTGGATGAGATACTAAAGTGGCCACAGGTGTAAGTGCATGTGAGTATGTGTGGTGCTGAAGAACAACCACGGCAGGACTAACCACCTGGTGATGTGAACATTGGCTCTAGATGATTGTCACTGTTGAAATCACACCAATACCTCATATGCAAAAATGGGAAAACGGGGGTTGTGAATGGATGGATGTAGTGGGTATGGACATTCTGAGTGAAAATATCATCACGTTTGAAATTGCACTCTTTTTTTGAATTTAGATCACTTCAGGAAATATTTCCTTTTCTCCTAGGAACATTAAACACATAACTGATTATATTAACTAAGAGAGTATGAAGGCAAAGCCTCCGTTTTGGGGATCCTACATAAAATTATGAATTTAAATTGTTTCAATTTTGACTATTAATCTTGGATTGAATAAAAGAACACTGTTCCAAACTGCTAAATTTTAAACTTAGAATGTTTTTCAATATGCTATAATGATACGATAAGAAGGCATGAACTAAAGCCAAACTGTCAGTTAATCCAAATGTTAGAGAATGCATGCGTTTTTCTGTTAAGAAAAGATAATGCATTAGGGATGTTTTTAAATGCCAGTAACATGTAGGCAGAACTATGAACAGCACCTATTTTTTCCTTAATGTCCTTATGTGCATTCTGATAATCACAAAAATAATATTTCATTATTTTTTTCCATATAATTTGTATTAAGTTTTAAATGTAGGACCCTGCTGAAGGCTCACTTAATTCAATAATTAGAAGTGAAAACAGGAGGGGAGGAACAGCAAGGATATAAGGTGGAGCAAGAAGCTTCAGCTGGGCAAAATCATCACAGCAAACGTAATTATCCATTTTCTACTGCATCAATGACTGTTGGGTCAAATATCTCAGCACAAAAAAAATTTATATTTTGGCCAATGGTCTCTTTCCACTTTCTCTGACCATGTGTTATCTGTAGTAAGAACTCTTCTTTCCTTTATTCTCTATATAGGGCCTTATATTTGCCCATAGACATCTGATTTTGTTTATGGTTCTACTTATATTTAATAAATCATGTTAATACTCAGCCATATACATTTTTGTATTGCAGGAGTCTGTTTTAATTCCACATTTTTGTACGTATGATTGTGAGAAGATTATATAGCAATAGTGCATGATATAATGGCACCAATCAGGTACTGCACGCTACAATAACTTTAGCTGCATGTATAAAGCTTTTTAGTAAATTATATTGTGCTACATGCACTTTCCACTCTCCCCTAGAGGCCACAAGCCAGGACATTTTGATCATATATTTTGCTAATCCCAGATCAATCTCCTGGATATCTCTACTAATTGTACAGATAACCAAGATACATTTCAGCTAATATGGGGTCTATACAAGTGGCATAAAGGGAGCATCATGTGAACATATAGATATGAAGCAACAGTCATTCATAAATGCAAAATAAGTATCAGTTTAACAGATGAATTCCTCCTGATTTGATCCGAAAGGAATATGTATGGGTTTATACTTTAGCTATAATAATCATATATATGTGTTTATGTATCTATATATACATATATCTATCTATCTATATATATATATATATATATATATATACATATATATATATTATGTATGTACATGTGTGTATATATATATATATATATATATATATATATATATATATATATATATATATATATATAGAGATCTTGTACTATTGCAAGAAATCCTACCTAACTGAAACCAAAACAACCAAACACGCTTTAGCAAAAGTGCTTTTCACCGAAAAAGCACTTTAGCTAAACTGTGCAAAAAAAATATATAACAAAATTAAAAAATATATAAAAAACATATTACTCACTTTTGTGCAGGGAGGAAAGCCTCCCTGCATCCCCCCCATTTTTATATTCTCACTCCAAGATCGCACTACAGTGGGGAAAAGGGAACATTCCCTTTTCCCCACCATACTACGATATCAGCAATGGCCATTCCCCCAATTTTTTCTTTTTTTTAGCACACTTTCACAAAAGTGCGTTTTCAGTGAAAAGCACTTTCGCGAAAGTGTGCTTGGCCATTTCACATTCGGTGAAACGGCCGCTCAATGAACAGTACGGATCCCTTATAGATAGATATATATATATATATATATATATATATATATATATATATATATATATATATATATATATATATATATATATATATTTATATATTATGTATATATGGATTTGCTTACCTTCATCGAATGGCATTAATATTTATGTGGATAATGTTGACACCAAATGATCATTATCATTATATATGTTGACGTGCTACTAATCATGCACTGAGAATTAATCTCAGTGCATGCAAAAACCTTAAAACAAAATTATAAAGAAAACATTGTTTTTTTGTGGGGGGAAGCCCCATACCTCCTGCTAATTGTATATTCTAACTCCTAGATTACACAATTGTCAGGTTAAAGATAAATTCCCCAACCCCGAGAATCATCCAATTTGCTTCTTTTGTCAAAAAGCGTTGACCATCTGTTTAGTCAACCAAATTGTGAACATACTGATGTGAATCAAGAGTGAGAGCCCCAGGTGCTCATAAGTACAAATGAAGTATGAGCTTCACAGATGAATTCCACCCAGTTTTGATCCTAAAGGAATATGGATGGGTATATACTTTATAACACTCTCATTGACACGGGTGATATGTGCTGACTGAGGTTTCTTTTTTGGGGATAAATCCTTAGCTAGGGTTACGAGGGCCCCAGGCCCATTAGTCCAGTAACCTCCTAAGATCATATGATCATATATCTATGTGTGTGTGTGTGTGTGTGTGTGTGTGTGTGTGTGTGTGTGTGTGTGTGTGTGTGTGTGTGTGTGATACACACACACACACACATATATATATATATATATATATATATGTATGTGTGTGTGTGTGTGTGTGTGTGTGTGTGTGTGTGTGTATCTATATGTGTGTATATGAAAAATGGAATTGAGTTCAACAAAACTAAGAAAAATGTACTGGTGAAAAGGTGTTTGCTTCACCTATAGCTATCTCCAGTGATAGTTTAGCAATTTAAAATATAGTGACAAGTAATTGGAAGATTATAATAGGCAATCCTCATTTAACCAGAATTTTAGGTGACAAACCACAATTTTTTGTCAAAAAACCAACCACCTTAAAAACATTACTTAAATTTCATCCCCAGTAATGTTAAATTATGTTTAACAAGAACTGGCACTTTTGCCTGTGGATTTTGTAAACAATTGAGATATATGAGTAATACCAATATAGTGCACTTTCCCCATCTAGATGAGGCATTGAAATTAAAGGCCACTACAACTGTCTTAGTAAAAACTTTGTATATGTAAGTAGCTATAGTAATTGTCAGCATTTTTACATAGGTGAAAGTATGAGAGCTCTTAAAATTAGAGTCAGAGAACATTTGAAAACCATTAAGGATAAAAACACATGAAATGCCTTAATTAAACATAGCTTGGTATGTGACATTATTGTTAATCGTGGGTTAAAGTGGCAAATTTTGTTTAGAGCTGACCAAAAACCAGGATTAAATGAACATATCAACATCAAAAGTTTATTAATGTATAGGATTTTATGAGAACAATACAATGTGATAAATGTGTTATTAGGCTTATAAAGCTTTGGTGTATGGTAAACGTTTGTTTTAACACAGTACTATTAGTCTTTCTAAGTAAAGGAGAACGAATCAATGATGTTTTTAATCAATTATTTAATTAAAGATTACTAATTCTTTTTGTGAATGCTATTGGATGACTTGTTAAGTTTAAGGTATTTAAACATTGTGACTTTAATTGTAAAGCTTTTCTGATGAAGTTCCTGTTGATTAAAGTGGAACGAAAGCACTAAAAAAGTGGGTGTTGTGAATTTTTTTGCTGTTCCTTGGGTCTCGAGCAATGCCTCCAAGAAGTTGTGTGTTTTAGTGTCTTATTTCTTGGGTTTCTGATCCTTTGTTATTAGTATATATATATATATATATATATATATATATATATATATATATATATATATATATATATATATATATATATATATATATATATATAGATCTACAGGAGGTTACTAGGCTAATGGCCCAGGGGCCTTTAGAAGCCTAGCCAAGAGTTTTTCCCTAAAAAGAAACCTCAGTCAGTACCTGTCACCCCTGTCAGTGAGGGACACAGGTGGAACCCTTGGGACAAATTTGTGTTTCCCATCTACTCATCAAGGTTGTGCTTGTAGAGGGTCAGTGAGGGAGTCTGTTTAATGTTTCTGGGAAGTCTATTCCAGAGATGGGGCAGCCTCTGGGAGGCAAACCTGTCTCTCCAGCAGGTTTTGTTGATGTTGCATATTAGATACAGGCTTTTCAAATGGGTAATGCATGAGTCATTAGACTTATGGATATTGAGCATCTCTGGCAGGGCAGGGTCGGAGATTGCCTTGTAGGCGAGACACAGATCACCTCTGAGCAATCTGTAGCAATACCGAGTAGAGTGATAGTGATTTAAGCCTGTCTGCACAGGACAGGTGTTGGAGGCCATGAATTCTCTTTGTGAGGTATTTCTGTGGCCTTTCCAGTTGATGCAGATGTTTGGAGAGGTACATACCAAATGGGGCGTTATACTCAATTATTGGTCTAATGAGAGAGGAGTATAGAGAGGTAATAACCTCCTTTTTTTCTGGATGCAATCCCTTTACTTATGAGATGAACCAAGTAAAAGGCTTTTCTAACCACTGCCGCTACATGATGGTCGCATGTGAGATTGTTGTCAACCTAAGTACCCAGGTCTCTCACCACAGGTTGCATGCTTAGGGGGTTACTCTTAATGTGGTAATCAGTAGGAGCCATGTTTTGGCCAAATGGTATGATGATACATTTTTTTGCATTGAACTTGAGGTCATGACTTTGGCAAAAGTCATTAGTTGCTGTAAGACACTCTTGCAGTATGTTAACATCATTTGGGGAGTCAACGACAGCACCCAACCTCCAGTCGTCTGCAAACTCAGTGAGCCACAGGGCTTTTGCCTTTGCCTGGACGTCTGAGAAGTAGATGCCAAACAATACGGGTCCCATGACAGATCCCTGGGGAACTCCCCTAGTGATAGGTCTGCTATCAGAGGTGGAGGCACCTATTTTGATCTTGAGGGTCCTGTTGGTGAGCCAGTTGGCCATCCACCTGATGAGATACGGATTTACGCCAAGTTGTGTTAGCTTCTTGATGATGCCCAATTGGGGGATTGTGTCAAAGGCCTTGGCCAAGTCAAGGTAAGCTGTATGTACTGACTTTTCCACATCCAGAGTCTTGGTAACAGTCTCAAAGAAGTCAACCAGGTTCAACAGGCAAGATCTGCCCTTGATGAATCCAAACTGGGTGGGGTCAAGTGCTTGCAGATTGCGTATGTCCTTGTTTATGAGAGCCATAATAATATTCTCCATGGCTTTACAGATCAGACTTGTCAAGGTAATGGGGCAATAGTTTCCAAGGTCAGTAGTGGCACCACCTTTGTGCAAAGGGATAACAATGTCAGTTATCCACTCTGCTGGAATGAAGCCTGTACTTAGGTTGTGGTTGAATAGGGTGCTCAATGGTGAAGCTAGTTCTTGATGGATATGGTGCAAAATACAGCCTGGGATAGTATCAGGTCCCATGGAAGCTGTGTTCCTTGCCTTGGATAGGGCCTTTAACACTTGATCTATGGAGATGTGAGGTGTGGGACAAGTATCGGGGATGACAAAAGAGCCTTTGGGGGAACAGGGTGTTTAAGTTTGTGCTGAACCTATCTGTTAGCAGGTTGGCTAGGTCAACAGGATCAGTGTAAGTGATACTGTTAAGTACTAATTCTGAACAAACCTGAGCTTTGCCATGGAGGTTCCTGATGTAACTGAATAAAGTGTTGCGATTTCCCTTTGTTTATATAAAACTAAAAATTGCTGCCCTGCAAAATCAATTTTTCCCATTTTTATTTTTTTATTTTGCATGTTCTGATGTTATTGCTCAGCACATGTTCAGTAGTGTGTCAATGTTTGCATTGTCAATATTTTGGATATCTTGATTAAATTCAGTAAACACACACACACACACACACACACACACACACACACATACACACACACACACACACACACACATATATATATATATATATATATATATATATATATATATATATATATATATATATATATATATATATATATGGGTCTACTTGAAAACACCGACATGCCAAAACACTAACGACGAGAACACAGAGACTGGAAGATCGACAACTGAGATGACCGACAGTTTAAAAGCACGAAACATCACATGCCTGACAAACCACAATCCTGATAATCAACAAAACAAAACAAATACCTTTTCCAAAAAACACACATACAACACAAGCACACCAAAAACCTTACAAACCTACACTAAACCTTACTTACACAGCTATCTATGCACTAACCTTAACCCAAACCCTAACCTTAAGGTCCGTCACTATCGCACATTCACCTAACTCGCGCCCTAACCCTAACTCACTTAACTTAACTTAACCTGCCCCTAACCCTAAAGTCTGTCACTATCGCACACTTACCTTACCCGCACCCTAACCCTAATTCACTTAACCCACCCCTAACCCTAAAGTCTGTCGCTATCGCACACTTACGTTAACATGTCGGTGATCTCAGCATTGGGCTTTTAAACTGTCGGTCATCTCAGTTGTCGATCTTCCGGTCTCGGTGTTCTCGTCGTCGGTGTTTTGGCGTGTCAGTGTTTTCAAGTAGACCTATATATATACACACTCACATACATACACACAAATAGATATAGTATATATATATATATATAGAGTCACTATACAATCTCGAAATACTGAAATGTCGAATTTCAGTATTTCGAGACTGAATATTCGAAAACCCACATACACGAAAACCCACAATCACGAATACTACAATCACGACCATTCACACACACACTCAAACCAGGACATAATCACACACACAAGTATACCTACCTAACTAAACAAACAACAACACACACAAACATACTTAACCTACCTATAAGAAGGGGGGCAAGACCCCCTGCACCCCACCCCCCCCACTTATATATTCTAACTCCGAGGTCGCACTAAACACACAAACACACAAAAAATACCACCACACAGACTCACACAAACTAAAATCCCTACCCATTATCCTCAAACACACAACACTTACCTGAAACCCCAGATAAATCCACAAATCGCACCACACGTCACGAATGTGACACCACAATAGCGGCAGATTTGACATTTGCAGATTTGGCATAGTGCAGTTTTGGTTAATTGCATTTTCCACTATTCGGTCTCGACATACTGAATTTCGACACTTCAGTACATCGAGATTGTCTAGTGTAGCTATATATATATATATATATATATATATATATATATATATATATATATATAATATGTATAGATAGATATATATATATATGTGTGTGTGTGTGTGTGTGTGTGTGTGTGTGTGTGTGTGTGTGTGTGTGTGTGTGTTAGATATCTATCTGTATCAATATAGCTATATGTTTATATATATATAAAGTAGATAACAGCTTCAGGCTTGAGCAATCTCTCCTGCTAAGCCCCCCAACCAGCGATTTACTGTCAGTGTGCTAAATATATTGAACGAGTTACCTTTAATCATACCCTTCAAGCACCATTACTTTTCTGGGCCTTTTTTCTATTAAAGCTAAGCTAGTAATCAGCTCATAAATTAAATCTTACTTTGCTTTTTCAAAGGGTTGTATTTGGTTTCTTGCAGTAGGTGTGCCCCTCTTACCTCTCTCCTCTTGTCTTGTTAAAATGATTCTCCTTCTACAGCCCTCATGTCTTCATCCTGCATAAGGGGAAAGTATCATTCTGTCTGTATATGTGCATGACAAAGATGTGATTAGATTTGAGAAGTTTTTGATGAAAATATCATCATCATCTTCCTTTGGCTGTTCCTGTTAGGGGTTGCCACCGTGGATCATCTGTTTTCATTTTTTCCTGTCCTTTGCATCTTGCTCTGCCACACCAAACACCTGCATGTCCTCTCTCACCACATCCATAAACCTTATCTTAGGCCTTCCTCTTTTCCTGCTACCTGGTAGCTTCATCCTTAGCAGTTTTTTCCCAATATACTCAGCATCCCTCCTCAGCACATGTCCAAACCAACGTAATCTTGCCTCTCTGGCTTTGTCTCCAAACCTTCCAACCTGGGCTGACCCTCTAATATACTAATTCCTAATCCTGTCCACCCTTGTCACACCTTGTGCAAATCTTAACATCTTTAACTCTGCCACATCCAGCTCAAACTCCTGCCTTTTTGTCAATGCCACTGTCTCCAAGCCATATAACATAGCTGGTCTCACTACCCTCTTGTAGACCTTCCCTTTCACTCTTACTGGTATTCGTCTGTCACAAATCACTCCTGACACTCTTCTCCACCCACTCCATCCTACCTGTACTCTCTTCTTCACCTCTCTTCCACATTCACCATTACTCTGAACTATTAAACTCATCCACCTTCGCCACCTCTACTCCTTGCATCCTCACCATTCCTCTATCCTCCCTCTTATTCACACACATATATTCTGTCTTAGTCCTACTGATCTTCATTCCACTTTTCATTAGAGCATATCTCCATCTCTCCAGGGTCTCCTCCACCTGTTCCCTACTCTCACTGCAGATAACAATATCATCTGCAAACATCATAGTCCACGGGGACTCCTGTCTGATCTCATCTGTTAACTTGTCCATCACCATTGCAAATAAGAAAGGGCTCAGAGCTGATCCTTGATGTAATCCCACCTTCATCTTAAACGCATCTGTCACTCCCACCACAGACCTCACAGCTGTCACACTACCCTCGTACATATCCTGTACCACTCTTACATACTTCTCTGACACTCCCAACTTCCTCATACAATACCACAACTCCTCTCTAGGCACCCTGTCATATGCTTTCTCTAAGTCTACAAAAACGCAATGCAACTCCTTCTGACCTTCTCTGTACTTCTCCATCAACACTCTCAGAGCAAACATCGCATCTGTAGTGCTCTTTCCTGGCATGAAACCATACTACTGATCACTAATCATCACATACCTTCTTAACCTAGCTTCCACTACTCTTTCCCATAAGTTCATGCTGTGACTGATCAATTTAATCCCTCTGTAGTTACTACAGCTCTGCACATCATCCTTATTCTTAAAAATTGGTACCAAAACACTTTTTCTCCATTCCTCAGGCATCCTCTCACTTTCCAAGATTTCATTAAGCAATCTGGTTAAAAACTCCACTGCCATTTCACCTAAACACATCCATGCTTCCACAGGTATGTCATATGGACCAACAGCCCTTCCATTCTTCATCCTCTTCATAGCTATCCTTACTTCCTCCTTGCTAATCCATTGCACTTCATTATTCACTATCCCACATCATCCAACCTTCTCTCCCTCTCATTCCCTTCATTCATCAACTCCTCAAAGTACTCTTTCCATCTCCTCAACACACTCTCCTCACTTGTGAGTATGTTTCCCTCATTATCCTTTATCACCTTTACCTGCTGCACATCCTTCCTAGCTTGGTCCCTCTGTCTAGCCAATTGGTACAGGTCCTTTTCTCCCTCCTTAGTGTCCAACCTTTCATACAACTCTTCATACGCCTTATCCTTAGCCTTCGCCACCTCTTTCTTTGCCATGCACCTCATCTCCTTATACTCCCGTCTACTTTATTCATCTCTCTGACAATCCCATTTCTTCTTTGCCAACCTATTTCTCTGTATACTCTCCTGTACTTCCTCATTCCACCACCATGTCTCCTTGTGGTCCTTCCACTGTCCAGATGTCATACCAAGCACCTTTCTAGCCATCTCCCTTACTAGCTCTGCTGTAGTTACCCAGCTATTTGATAACTGTTCACTGCCACCTAGTACCTGTCTTAACTCTTCCCTGAACTCCACCTCACAATTACCCTTTTTCAATTTCCACCATTTTATCCTTGGTGCTGCCATCACACTCCTTCTCCTCTTCTTGATCACCGTCATCCTACAAACCACCATCCTATGCTGCCTAACTATACTTTCCCTGGCCACCACTTTACAGTCTCCAATCTTCTTCAAACTGTCCCTCCTACATAAGATATAATCCACCTGTGTGCATCTTCCTCCACTCTTGTATGTCACCCTATGCTCCTCCCTCTTGTTAAAATACGTATTCTCCACAGCCATGTCCATCCTTTTTGCAAAATCCACTACCCTCTGACCTTCTGCATTCCTTTGTTTAACACCATACCTACCCATTACTTCCTCATCCCCTCTGTTCCCTTCATCAACATGCCCATTGAAATCTGCACCAATCACCACTCTCTCACCCTTGGGTACAGTCATCACCACTTCATCCAACTCACTCCAAAATTTTTCTTTCTCATCCATCGCACACCCAACTTGTGGAGCATATGCACTAACAATATTCATCATTACACCATCAATTTCCAGCTTCATAAACATCACTCTATCTGACACTCTTTTCACCTCCAAAACACTCTTAGCATACTGTTCCTTCAGGATAACTCCTACCCCATTTCTCCTCCCATCCATACCATGATAAAACAATTTGAACCCACCTCCGATACACCTAGCCTTACTTCCCTTCCATAAGGTCTCTTGCACACACAATATACCAACCTTCCTTCTGTCCATCATATCGGCTAGCCCTCTCCATATACCAGTCGTACTGCCAACATTCAAAGTTCTGACCCTCACTACCACAGTCATAGCCTTTCTCCTCTCTCCCTGCCTTCAGCCATGCCTTCTGCCTCTTCTTCTCCTCCTTCAGCCAACAGTAGCCCGATTTCCGCCAGCACCCTGTTGGCTAACAGTACTGGTGGCGGTCATTGTTAACCTGGGCCTCGACCGATCCGGTATGTAAATATTTGTTGGTGTCCGCATGAATTATTTGGTGAAGTTTTACGCCGGATGCCCTTCCTGATGCAACCATCCCCATTTATCCGGGTTTGGGACCGGCACAAAGAAGTGCACTGGCTTGTGCATCCCCAGTGGCTGGGTTCAATATGGTGAGTGTATATTGCTATAGGAGTCATGGTCAACTTTTAAGCCATTGTAGAGTAGCATGCCAACATCCTTGAATTGTTCTGTCCCCAGATGCTTTCAATGTGCTTTCATATCCACCTTATCCTGTGTTAAAATTCAATGAAAAAAGTTATGCCAGGCTAGTAGATTAATGCCAGCTTCTGAAAATTGCATTCTTCCTTTCCATTTCTCTTTGACAATATTGTATAACTAGCCAACGGTTGCCATTATTTTTATTACTCTTTCCCACCCTTTCACAAGCGTCTATGGAAGGGTGCATCATCTGGATAAATAACGAATAAAGAATCTTTGGCACTAGGGCTATCATTATAAATTCTAACTTGCAATAAAAGCGGATTTATTTTTTATTCAATGTTTCTACATGTGTTGGCAGCACTTATTTAAATTTTTCCACCATGAATGACAGCACTTGACTCCACTCTATGAAAGATCCACCACAAGATACAGAACGTGCTGAGTTGTCCATTTTGTAGGAAGTAATCTAGTTACCACTCAGGAAAGAGATCTGGCTTATCTCAGCACCTTTGTCTTTTCTGAGCATGTCTTATAACTTGAAATACTGTTAGATTCTTCACATAAATCTATTATATGGAAGTGGTGTCTATAAGAGTCAAGGGTGGCTTGGAGGATATCATCTGCATACATATTTGAAGTAGCCAATTTGTAGTACCTAGAGCTACTGCTGTGGTTTCTATATCCACAGAACTGATAGAATGCGCTTGCAAGAGGATCCAAATTTCAGACACATAACTCGATAGGTAGGACAACACTACTTTAGGCTACACTAGAACTCGAAGTCTGGTGATATTTGGATGCCTCTTAACACAAGCAGGACTCTAAACACAGAGAACAGTGGCCACCTGTATAAACACTTAGGTGAATCCTAATTTATGAAGCATCATAAATAAGTGGGCCCACACAAATCTGTAGAAACCATTTTCACCATCCAACTCCCCAAACCATGAAGGGTGACTCATTTTTAAAACATCTTCAAAATACTCAGTATGTGTTGTGTATTTTCTTTGGCATCATACCTGTGTACAAATCGCACCTGATCGCAATAAACCAGGTGATTTATTACTTCAGCAACATGCTTAGCTCTCATTCCATTGGGCAGTTTATAATCTTCCTTCTTGAAAATAAGAAAAGTATTAAAGTTCATTTCTGCAGTGACATTTCTGAATAGAAGTGAATACTGGTATTGCACTAACAATCGATAGGCATTTCCTGATCATACCCCCTAACATCTTGTTCTGCGGATGGCTACCCTCCTTTTGCCGTACCCTAACCACACTACTAGTACTTCACCTAACTTAGTTTTGTTTCCTGGAGACAGATTGCTGACGGTCCAAGAGCTCTGTAGTTATGAAAAAGTCTGAAGAATTTATTGGACTAACAACATATTAATACATTATTCAACAATACAAAATTTTGTAAACTTAAAAACAAACAAAACAAAAAATATTTAACTAGATCATTAATGTGGGAGCCCTGCACGGGTTACTCTGTGTACACTTTTTCAATATTACGTTATGGCTACTTGCCTGATCCTTCACAGGCCCACCCTTATACCCCATCTGCACTAACTTAGGTCAGTAACATTAGTCTGTCATGCTAGTGAAATAAAGTATAATCTAAAACCTAATGGCAACACACCCAGTCTCCATTTACTCTTAGTAGTATAAAAAAGTATACAGTGTTATATGTGATGTAGATACCATATCTGTATCTTTTTTTAATAGTGGTGCCTAATTCTTCATACCGTCCCAGGACTCCAAATGTGGAAAGCTGATAGGGAAATGCCACTGAGTGTACAGAGCCTCACTAATTCCTTCACACACAGATAAAACGTAATATTGCTACTCTTGTCACCTTGGACTATATTTTCAAAATTAGTTTTTTTTTTTTTTTTTCACTAACTGCTGTTCTTTTACAATATCATTTAGTACAATCTGCTGCCTGAAACTTTTCATAAAACCCATGTTTTGTGCCACCTGTAAACTTAAGAAAAGGAATAATAACCTCACACACACTTACTGAGAAGCTGTGCTCACTTATTACATCCAAGGGTGTAGGATCCCTAATAACACATGACTGATGTCTCTATACTGCATGTCTAGCATCTGAACAGATAATTTAAATGATGTTGTGTACTTGCACTTTAGCTTGCATCAGTCCCAAGGAACACACAAGTACAAAGGGTGTGCAGCAGTAAGTTTCCACTGATTCTCCAGGCAGCCCAGTGTTCATTCCAGACTGCACGATACAGACAGGATTACCCATCAATGTTCCCATATATGCATTTTCACATGCCTGCTGTAGAGTAATTCAGTTACAAGCTTTAGGTTTTATTTCAGCCTATCATTTGCCAGCCATGGCAGTGATGAGGAGTGTCAGTAACTGCTAGGTCAATAGTATATTTGCCAATTTAGGAACATGTGGTGTGTGCTTTCAAAGGGATTGTATTCCATTACAAAGGCCATTTAAAGTAATTCACATTTATTCTAGGGAGTCATACATTCCTGTATTCACTTGAAAAGGCTATACCACTCATTCCATCTACTGTGTGACCTGGATTTAGTATATATTACTTTGAGGTGGTACGACTACAAATACAGATGACCTGTATCTGTTGATATTCTAGAAATTGATCTCTGCGTTCAAAAGATAGTAGAATCACATCTTACATTCTTGAGTTTATAACATGTACCTTAAATGTATATATTGATAGAGATATGTTACTGCAGAGTGTGTGCGCGTGTGTATGTGTTTTTGTGTGTGTGTGTGTGTGTGTGTGTGTGTGTGTGTGTGTGTGTGTGTGTGTGTGTGTGTGTGTGTGTGTGCGTGCGTGTGTGCGTGTGTGAGTGAGTGTTTTGCACTCACTGAATTATACTAGTGCCCATGGACTTACTTAGGATGCTGTTGTATTACAATGCCACTGGCAGTTTCATGCAGATGGCATGATGAAAGATTATAAGAGCGTGCATATGTATCGGGAGTTGCTTGAGGAACAGAAGTTGCGTGTTTCCATGGGCTATTTTCTGCTACTGTGCCTCTGTTAACTGTGATATAATGCAGGTTCTCTGCAGAGCATTGGTAGACATTATTGCTGTGTGAATTAAATTTATGTTGTTTAGCTTATTTGAATATATACTTAAGCTATAATGAGGATGTGTCTTTGAAAATGGAGCTGTTTTTTTTTTCCTTTCTTTTTCCTCTGTGCTGTAGATGTGTGCAGGCGGGATCATATCTCTGAATCTCCTCCTCTGTGATTACATAGATCTAAGAAACAGTTACACGATAAATGTCAACTAATCACATTTTTTACCACACACAAGTAGACCAGTACATCCACAAAAATTCTCAGGAGATGACACGAACCACAAAGGCTTCTGTTTTCTTTTCTTCTTTAATAAAAACATATTAGCAGCAACTATTAGCAGCACAGCAAGTAAGCAAGTAAAAAGCTTTTCTTGAGCACCATAAAATGGACAAAACCGTCTAGCGCCTTGGCTTTCACAGCCTTTTCAGACTATATTTTCACCATAAAACACATACTTCTTTTATATAAAAGGAAAAAACACACCCCCTAATCTTTCAATTAAACTATTATACTTCTTAAAGGAGCATCATAAAAAACTCTTCCAATTACATTCCTTGTTTAAACCTTTCAGATACAAAGTATTGTATTTTAAAATAAAAATAGATTCTTTTTGTCTTAATTTTTGTTTTAACCCTTCCGGTGCCAAAAAGCCCCTCTTACATTGTTCTAACATTGTAGCTTGTAAACCTTCAGGATTCCCTTCATGAAAATTATAAAAATGTTTTGCTACTGGATTGTCCATTTTACCTTTTCTTCTATCTCTAACATGTTCTTTAAGCCTGATCGAAAAATTTCTCTTACTTTCACCTATATAATATTTATTACATGGGCATCAAAGCCCATATACTATACTTGCACTATTACAGGTATTGTGTCCATATCCCTGATACTTTTTACCATTAATTTCTGGAAAGACCTTCACAATGAACTGACAAATTGTATAATTTCCACAGGGAAATGTACCTTTCTCTAATAGAGCTCCTACATCTATATTCAAAGGATTTCTGAAGTTACCATGTACCAATAGGTCCCTTATACTTCTTGCTGTGTTGCTAATAGTTGCTCCTAATATTTTTTTATTAAAGAAGAAAAGAAAAAAGCCTTTGTGGTTCATGACATCTCCTGAGAATTTTTGTGGATATACTGGTCTACTTGTGTGTGGTAAAAAGATTGTTTCCTTTTTTCGAGTATGGTCTACACAATCACATTTTTAGTTTAGTTATCTAGTTATTCACCCCTACTTATCAGTATCAGCTATATTTCTTTAGCTGGTATGATGTATGAGGTATCACTACGAAAAGAAAGAGAAGGTCAAGCCACATGGTTTCTCCAGTCAAATAAATATAACACCCAATAGGAGGGCATGGAGACTGGGTGTGTTGCCATTAGGTCCAGAGTATACTTCGTTTCACTAGTATGAAGTATTAAAACTATAGACTGCCTCTGGGCTGTATCCATCCATCCATCCATCCATCCATCCATCCATCCATCCATCCATCCATCCATCCATCCATCCATCCATCCACAACCCCTTTTTCCATTTTTGCACATGGGTCAGGGTGTCACTTCAACAGTGACAATCATCTAGAGCCAAGGGTCACATTGCTGACAGGTAGCCATGCCCTAGTTGTTCTTCTGTACCACACACTCGCATGCACACTCAAACCCATGGCCAATTTAGGGTATCCAATCCACCTACGGTGTATTTGGAATGTGGGAAGAGAAGAAACGCATGTAAATACAGAGAGGACATGCACTATATCATTAGTACTGAAATCTGGTGGTTGTACTCGTGGAACTAGAAACATTATAACAATCAACTTAAAAGATTGTTGGGACAAGTAGAACAACTGGTGAAGTAATCCAGAGGAACAGATGGGCATGAGCTTGTAGTTGAAAAATGGAACACTTGTGATCAATATTGTCAGTATAGAAGCCATCCTAGTGGTGTAGAGGGATAAAGTCCAAACTACAGCCCAGAGACTAAGGTTTGATTAGTGGTTCAGGTGACTGACGGAGCATCTAGGAAGGATTGGTGTGCCAGTCCAGGGGGAGGATAATCACTGGGAGATGTGGTCCAAAGAGGGAAATTACCCTCGGATGTGACCAAATGTGGATGGTAAAAAAACAGAAACGCCTCCAGGACATCCTTAAGATCCACAACCAGCCCAGCAGCACCAGAGGAAGTCCAGAGGGTAAGAGAAAGGCTGGTACACCTGGCACAGAAGTGGGGAACTGGGGTCCGGGACAGTAATAATGAGTTCCAACAGGACCCAAAAAATATTTTAAAAAAATGTTGCCAATATAGAGGTCCGACCTCTCAGCTGTCCCTATTTTGGAGGAAAGCTTCAATTATCAGGTATGATATAGCCATGCACAGGATGTCCCTATTTTTAGAGGTATGTTCCAATTTTCAGGCTTGATTTGGCCCTGCACAGGAAGTCCTTATTTTTAGAGGTGTGTCTATTTTCAGGCTTGATTACTCCTGCACAAGATATTCCTATTTTCAGGCTTGATTTACACCTCACATAATCTTCTGAATCCCCTCCATCACACATTATTTTCTAAACTGTATAGCACACAGAAAACCACACTACATGACCAACATACTTATGGCAATGATAATTTAAAGAAAGAGGACATGCATCTTTCATCTCCATTTTTCTGAAGCAAAAATAAATGACCTTGTAGGGAAGAATTTTGTAGAAGAGTTCAGTAAAGTCTACAAATTTTATACTGTGTCTTTAATAATGTGTGTGTGTGTGTGTGTGTGTGTGTGTGTGTGTGTGTGTGTGTGTGTGTGTGTGTGTGTGTGTGTGTGAGTGTGTGTAGAGACATGGAG